>NW_025767318.1:370000-595000 GCF_003918875.1 Haliotis rubra
ACATAATGAATTTATACGATAGAATGTATACACTCTAAAAGGAGTATAAGATTATAGATGTTCTATGTATACATCTAGACAGAAAACAGATGAGCGCTCATCATTTTCATATTTTGCTCAGGTATATAATTCAGTAGAAGGTACTTTGTCTATTTAACAGTTATGAATTTTATGTGTGATATATCAAAGACTTTAATGATGTAAAAGACGCTAGTATGAGTTAATTAATATCAGATGAATAAAATGTACATGTAGTCTCTATACTGCATATTTTCCTTCAGTGCAAATGCAAGATTTGTCCTGTTCATTTTATGTGTCAATTCCATTTAAATATAGCCGTGCTTTTCACCTTATATTATCATTGTTTATATGAAATATTCTTTATACGTACACTAAGCGAAGATGTCTAACTCGAAACGCTAATACAGCCTGCCCTTATAAAATGCATAAAACTGACAAAACATCTCTTTCCAAATACACATTACAATGACTGCGCTTTAGGAAAACACAATGGCATTAAATAGATTTGTTTAGAATCACCTTCCATAGTATACCCTCAAATTCAAAATAATTAGACATGAAATATTTGGACATGTTCTAAAACTTTGTTGACGCTTGTGCACGGTAAGCCCACCCCTTAACGCCTGTAAGCGTTTCTGGCCCGTAATGAACACCCCGTAGAGCAATATTTTTTGTGCATTATCCCCGTACAAAGATCAGCGTTAAATGTACAACAGGGTAAAAGCTGAAAGCCCGCTTTGGAGTTGATGACCACAAAATAGCGGCGAATACCCGATTGTATTGTTCGCTTGCCGATCAAGCGAGGCCAGCTTTTTCAATCAGGGTGCTATTGTTAGTGAACTGAGCATTCTAGATGTTTGGTCACGGGGTATTGCGCATTAAACCAACAGAACCTCAATTGGACACCGGTGGTACGGCGAAGAACGTAAATTGGTCCTGAATGAAACCGCTTTGCTGGGGGCGTGTCGACCAATCGGATCGCTCCATTTCTTTGTCGTCCCCATCTGCAAATTCCCAGGAGTTGGTGGTATAAGGGTGGGCTGAAGCGATGATCAGTCATTCTTAACCCAGGCTGGAACGTCAGCGTCTTGACAAGACATTACCATTGGGATCAAAGATATATTCAAACTGAAATACAATCCGCTCGGAATCTGTCCGTCGTTTTTTCAACCAATTGAGAAGTTGAGCAATGAGTGCAATTGTTGGTACGGAGAGTTTAGGTAAGTTTATTAATATATTCTTTGAAAAATTAATATCAAGGATGCTTAAGGTTTCAAAAAAAAAATTAATTTAATTCGTTTGCGAAATGATTGCATAATTCGTTTAGTTAATGTATACAAACTGCATCTGCAAACACATCTTACTTTTATATTTCAATTTTATTTATTAGAAAGTATCAACTAATATTTTTTTTTAAATTAATGCATATTACTAAACACCTGGTCTATTTGAACCAAAAACGTTTATGTGATCGAAATGAAAAATACTAGTTATTTAGAAAAAATATTTTTTTTAAAATAATAACAGTTTTGTGTTTGCGTTTAAACTAGCATCTCTTTAAGTAAACTTAAATCATTCATATATGAAGTATGGGTAAATGCCAGCTTTAAATATATTACTTTGGAAGGTTCTGATGGGAAGTCTATCAATTTCCATTGAATTAATTTAATTCAATAATATTTTCCCCGCAATACTGTACAGCCAATGTTTGCAGATATTTTTCCAGTTTAATTCAAACATGAAATTTGATAAATAAGTATATATTTCGTTAATTTGATTTCGTTTAAGACATAATAATTTTTCAAAATGCAATTTCTAAAATTAATATTTATTGTGCACTGTCATGAATACTTAAATCTTTAAAAAATGATGTCACTAAGTGATTGAAAACTTAGAGTCTTTTTAGTCAGAATTTACTTACCCTATTCGCCAACACCTGGTGTCATCAGTGAGTTTCCCGGATACATGTATATCCAAATATCTACTGCTTTTACTTCACGCCAAGTGAATATGTTTCGTCCAGTAAACGACACTGATTAATCTCTGGCGTCAACGTTTCACACCCATGTAGTCTGAAATGTTTCTCCGATCCTAACTATTGGATATTCTTAGACATCCCAGTGGTGTATATCTTAAATCTATCTCTACAAATGTTTAATTTATCTCTACAAATGTAGACGATATATATTTGAAGGGAGGTGGGCTATTTGTAAGTAAGAATTTATGGGTATCCCTTCTAAATGTCAATTTTGCAAGACTTATACATGCGGTATATATTTTGTAAATATAAAATGATAAAAAAGAGCTATGAAATATATACGGTATATATTTTGTAAATATAAAATGATAAAAAAAGAGCTATGAAATATATACGGTATATATTTTGCAAATATAAAATGATAAAAAAAGAGCTATGAAATATATACGGTATAAATTTGGTAAATATAAAATGATAAAAAAGAGCTATGAAATATATACGGTATATATTTTGTATAACACTGTTCTTTAAAATGTTTAACAAGAGCCGTGAAATATACCTAAAAGTTTTGCGGAACAGCTTCTGTAGACCTGAAACATAATTAACTGCCTGTAAACCTGTTAAAACCAGGTAACGCCTCGTACAACAACATCAGCACATGTGTGTTTACAATCACACCTGAAACTAAAATCATTAAAACAATGGATTAATCGCTTCTCTAAACGCTGAGTTAATAAAACACTCTCGCCCCTTTCCCGGTCGGGGTTGATAAGCTCGACGAATTAACAAACCGAATTAAGAAAAACACACGTGCACTTGAGAAACAATAGCCTGCCCCGAAACCTTAATTGAAATGTAAGCTGACGATCAGTCGAGCAGCGAAAGTGACTCTCTCCATCAAACAGTCTTTGGATGCAACCTGTGTTGTTTGAGTAAATTGCCGCGGGATTAGATCATCATATCCCCAAGACGCGAGGGGGCTTAACGCGGGTGTATGTATAATACAGCTACCTACTTCATTTAGGTATCGTTCACCTTACGTTCAGGTAAAAAACACATCGGCGTTGTCTTTGATGTTGTAAGTGCAGGTGTGACTATCAAGTACGTATGATACCTGGCGTGATAAGTTTAATCCTCTATATTGTTATATCAATGAGGTGGCTTTTTACTTAACGAACTGTCCATTCACATTGCAAATGGCTAGCGTTTCAGCGAAACGTTACACTATGATTTAACTGCATAATAACTGTGGACTAGGTCCATGGAATATTTCTTTGAGACCACCCATCTACCTTTGAAATTAGTTGTATAATTTTTTTAAGATTTCAGGAAATGTATAGTCACGTGACAGGGCGATGATGATAATAGAAACCCATTAATAATACGTTTTGAATTTATTTTTGGAGCCGTTAAAACATTTAACATTCGTATAAGAATCCTGATTTTGTCTGCACTTTTCAATTTATTGAAATGTGAAACATAGTTAAGTTGTCTTTAAATATTATAAAATACATTGCACTGAAGTCCTTTGGTAATTTAATCATAAAGATAGCCAAACTTTTACGAACGTAGCCATGAGTATCCGGCGAGTATTGTTATATTTTGTACAGTTATCCTCACACAAAATTGTTCTGTGTGTATGAATACATGTATCAAAATACACACATCGAAATTTCAAAATAACAATTCTGATAAGAATGCGAGAGTGTTACAAAGCAGGTAGTCAAGATTAAGGCTTAATATATTAATTGGTATTTACAACCACATGAGACCAATTCTCAAAAAACCAAAGGATCACGTTGTCAAAGATTACTGCATATATATATTGAAAATATGAATGCTAATCAACTGGCGTAGCTTAAACCGTAATGAGATAACGCTAAATACCGCCCGGTCTGGCTTCTCTACATTGTATTGTAGTAATCAGTTACGGCACCGCACGAAAAGAAATAACTGGTTCAGTTTATTATAACAATGTAAGTCATCAGCCCTCAATTGAACGCAATGTTACCTAAGGATAGCGAGATTACAGCACGTTAAGGGTATTGTTCAGGGTTCTGCTACCCAGGGAGATTAAGGCGAAACATTTGTGGATGGTTGAGACCTGCTCGGGTCAGTCTGAGGGGTGACAGGTGGAAGTGAAAGCTGTAACTTGGATCGGCTTGGTAAAAATATTTTTTTTCAAATTATAGGTTCTGTCCTGATCTTGATGCTATTATCAATATGGACGCAAGTATTGACTATGTGTATGTATTTATGCGTGTGTATATCTGGGTGTGCGTGTGTGTGTTTGTGGAGGTGGGGAACGGGGATTGGTTAATTTGATCTTGGACAAGTAAGGAAGAAAGGAGTCCAGTCTAAATATTGACGATTAATTATCATACCTGCATATGCAGGTAGTATAATTAGTATGCATAATAGAATTTTCTTTCCTTTTTTCATGACATATGCATCAGTGTATGTTATACAGTCGAAGATCACATTCAATCAAATATATGTACAATAGTCAACATATATCGCTTTTCACACAGTGGACAGCAGTAGCCTCAGCATGAAGAAGCCCGACGCCCTGTGTCTTGTGTGTGGTGACAAGGCCTCTGGCAAACACTATGGAGTACAAAGTTGCGACGGTTGCCGTGGTTTCTTCAAACGCAGCATCCGCAGGAACCTCGACTACGTCTGCAAAGAAAATGGCAACTGCATCGTAGACGTCGCTCGCAGGAACCAGTGTCAAGCATGCCGCTTCAAGAAGTGCTTGGAGGTCAAGATGAACAGGGATGGTAAGTAATTTTGAGAATTCAACATTAAATATTATTGAAATGATTAAAGTGATTTTTTAGGAGAAATACTTGTTTTATATTATGTTGACCTCTGCGAAAACATCAACAGCCCATTCAACAACCCTATTCTGGTTTCTCACTGTTTAGAATTAACGAGGAAAATTTCTTTTTAGACGTCTTTAGAAAAAGGGGGGGGGGGCGAAAGCGTCTGGTTTATAATATATTATCACATGCTCGCATCTTCTTGGATGGCTTATAGGCTATAGGATTATGTGTGATTATCTGTGGGTTCGAACTTAACAAGCAAAATCATCACCGTTCAAACTTGAAAGCCCGTAAAACAGAAAGCTACCTGTTTAAATCCTAATCTTCCGGAGTGGCAAATCACAATACTGGCTTTTGTATGAAACACGGGCAATAATAGTTAAAGTAATCGGTGTTTATTTCATATGTGTTTGCAGCAGTATGTGCGTGCGTGTGCGTGCGTGCGTGCGTGCGTGCGTGCGTGCGTGTATGTATGTATGTATGTATGTATGTATGTATGTATGTATGTATGTATGTATGTATGTATGTATTTATATACCGTGCATGTACACATCACCAGAAGGTCTGAACTCAAATGTTACGACATACTGTTACCTCCATGTATTGTGGCGATACAGCGTGAGATGTGATGTGTCGATGAGGAGCGTGCGGTCGGGACGTTCAGAGAT
Organism: Haliotis rubra; assembly: GCF_003918875.1. Taxonomy (NCBI): domain Eukaryota; kingdom Metazoa; phylum Mollusca; class Gastropoda; order Lepetellida; family Haliotidae; genus Haliotis; species Haliotis rubra. The sequence goes on from NW_025767318.1 coordinate 375,493, forward strand.
ACTCGAGATAGCAATATCTCAAAGAAATAGCCCGTCGTTCAATATATCGATGGTTGTGTTTCAACAATCACTTCCACGCTGTTTGTTCATCTAACTAAGAGAGCCATTATCCCAATTAAACAATTGTCACGTCCGTCTTTCTGAGCCGCCGAACACACAGAGGATTGGTTTCAGTCACAAAGTTCAGTAATCATGTTTGGGGGGGTCAAAACCACGAATTGGAATGCAAACATCTGGTTTTATTTCTCGGATATGAATGCAAGTTCTGGTTTTCGATTTTGTATCAGTTTTGATGAAGTTCCCCGGTATTATCACCTGATCATTCTCAGGGGTCCCGGTTTCCGATTTCTCTTGCACGAGCCATTCGATCTTGCACGTGACTTGACACTCTCGCGGGATCTCCGTGAAGTCACGTCAAATAGCTGTTCGTTCTCACTATACGATTATCGTCTGTGGATGAATTAGAAATTCAAACAAATAATTATATTCAAAACAGAATAAACATCATTAGACTATTGACCTCGCATCCATGACCTAGGAATAATTTCCAGACGGCGGTTGGTTGATTCTAAGTATGATGGAAATATGATTAAGTGAATAAGCCAGTAATTCCCTTTGTTGCCTGAAGTACATCTGTCAGGAGCTTATGCCTGTCTCAAAACTCATCGCTTAACTCAGTAATCATATGACACTTCCATGCGCGCGCATCCACGTTCTGCTCTCGCCCGGTGCGAGACTTACACGCGTTTGTATTTACCAGACAGATTAATGCATCATAACCACTTTCCCTCAACCCACAGGTAAACTCAGTCGATTCACTTAGCGTCTAAAGTTACCTCCCTTTGTGCATCTAAACTGCGTAGGGATGATATTATAACGGTAGCCTTCTTCAGGCTTAGAGTCGCACCTGCAGACGGTCACATTCAAAGGAGTCGCGTGTACCGGCAATACGGATAATTGAGAGACAAACACTCGGCGTTAAGAGGCAAATGCCGCAGGACTCAAGAGTTCCCCTCCCCGCCCTCTTTTCCTCCCGGCCCGTCGATCAATCCGGAACGTTACTCCGATTCAAAGGCGGCGCTCACTAACGATACTTGGAGTAGTCTCCTGTCACCGCGTTTACAACACGTGACTTCCGTCAGATATCGAAAATTAGAGATTGGGGCAAGCGAAACGAACTATGTGAGAACTTCAAGGGCCGTCAATGACTATGATTCAATTTTATTGAATATTATCGTCGTCAATTACCTTTGGCTGTTTATTATATGAAGAGGTGGTTTGATATTTATCTGAGAGAAATGTTTGCATCGAGGCATGGAGCAGCGTTCATATGACCGCCATTCCTGTCGTTGGGAGCTGGGAACATGACAGCGTGCCTTGTTTGCTTTCAATTCATCTCACTCCGCGCTCTCTACCCGATCCAAGTTTTGTAAAGAACCTATTGATTCTCTTGCCAGCTTCCTGACTATAGCGCAAGAACGTATGAAATCAGAGCCGCCTTAAAGGCCACTCCAACTTTTGCTTCAACTCCTAGGCTACCTGATATATTGAACATTTGCATTTCATTTGTAAGTCAATTAGACTCAATCAAAACCAACAAGACAGTCTATGAGAATATAAATAATTAATCGGTTAAACAGGCTGCGGCTGGTATTGATCAGCGGTAGCTCCAGAAAACCAGATTAGAACCAGCTTATATTCCTGCCCTATCATTTTTCACGTGCCCAACCATCAGGGAAGAAATGCAAATACACAAAGCGAAGACATCGAGTTAAAACGCAAGAAATTTTTAATTATTTTTTTGTACGTAATTATGGAATTTATGAGATCAATGACATGTATGGAGTTGTGTCCACAGCTGTATTGTGGTATTGTTATCTTATTGTCGCTATGTTCCAGCTGTCCAGCACGAACGCGCCCCCCGATGCTATCAGTACAAGAGAGACAGCCCCGACAATATCAGATTAGACGAGAAGCAAGCTTACGCCCCGCTAACTGACTTCATGGACCGCAGCAGGTAACTGACTCACTCATCTGAAGACTGTACAAATCTGTTAGTGATTGTTAATTGTCACTGCTGTACATCGCTGAGAAGGACACCATGACATCATGTTGAAAATCGAACTCGGCATGACAAGAAGAATCCCTTACCTGAGCCTCTTTCGGTTGTTCGTAATTTATACGTGTCAGCTTAGTCCATCATTTACCTATATTGCCGCATTCGTTTATAAATTACTACTTCTAAATAGGAAGGATTGATGTGTATTAACTGTCGAATTGATTGTTTACAGATTTGAGTACCCCCAGTATCCCCAATACAGCTCTCCCGTTGCTATGGCACCTGAGTATGGTTACCCAGCATTCTCCCAGCTTCATCTCCAGATGGCAGAACAGCAGAGACGGAACAGTCTATTGGCTGGCGCTGGCCTGACGCCACCTACACTGCCAAGCAACATGGTGCACATGGCCGGACTAGCCAATGGGATTCCTTCACACATTCCTCCAATGCCATCCATGAACGAGAGCATCAGCAGCAGTAACAGTAGTCACGCAGAGAGCGACGATGACGTCAAGAAAACGTCATCGAAGGTGAAGGACACACCGTCACCAGCGATAAGCAAAGGGAGGTCACCCAGTCCCAATAAGTCAAGTTCTGATGACAGTATGAAAGGTAATAAAACAGTAACTATGATAATGATATTGCTCTTTGCTTCATTCCTCTATTTAAATCTGTAGAACGTAATGGTGAATCCAAATATAACGCTTTGGTATCCACACCTAGGTATGCCAAATAAGGCACACGATAGAGCGGTAATTTCATAAAGGATACCCTGAATGTCATATACGAATATCAAAAAATTGCTGCTTTAAATATTATTTTATCTTCTTCGACTTCAAAAGTCACATACATAGAATTATACATGCTCTTCAACGACGTGTATTTATTTCAGATTCGCCATCATCCAACCGTTCATCTGATACATCCATGCCCTCTGTCTCCATGGTAACGCCAAACTCATCTACATCATCAAACTCCTCTTTCCACGCCCCCTACAGCATGAAGACCTCTACCCCCGGGGGCGCCGCCCCTCCCCCTCCTCCACAGTTCCCCACCCATCTCCATCTTCTTCAAACAAACGCTGATCACGGAGCGTACGTTAATGCGGCTGCCGAGAATACTTACGAAACTGCGGCTCGTCTCTTGTTTATGTCTGTGAAGTGGGCGCGAAATATCCCATCATTCCTGCACCTTCCGTTCCGGGATCAGGCCATCTTACTGGAGGAGTCATGGAATGAACTGTTCGTTCTCAGTGCAGCTCAGTGGGCTTTGCCTATAGATGCAGGTATATACAACAAATACTTCTTCTGAAGGATAAGCTCATTGTTTCGCAAACAGGCGCGTAGCAAGCCATTTTTCTCGTGTAAGCCCAATAGGTTGCTAAGCTTTATAATTTACATAGTATTGAGAGCTTGCCCAACTATAATAGCAAATATCATGTGTGAGCCCGGGCTCTTTTAATAATGGTAGCTACGCCCCTGGCAAAACAATGTTGTCAGTATTATTTGACAGTTATACAGAATTACATGTATTTTATATTCGGAATCGTTCAATGGACTGCTTTTGGCAGATATTTGAAGGGGTCTTGTATCTTTTCAAATTTAAAGAAAATATTGCTCCTCTATTTAATATTGTATGACCAGTAAATGTGCAGTTTCATTTAATCCCGCGATCAAGTCTGAACTAATTCTCCGGATACGTTGTTATTTTCCAAGCGCTCGAACGAAAAGTATTCGTAAAAAGTCACATTTGCTACAATCCGATGAACCAATAAAATATTATGTTATTGGCTGAGAGAAATTATAGATTATCAAGTTTCTTGATCTTGTTTTCAGCCTCTCTCCTGTCTGCTGGTGGCATGACGACGGAGACTCAGACGTCGGACAAGTCGTCGACAGTGTACACGCAGATTCGGCTGTTACAGGACGTCATCGCGAGATTTAACAACCTCCGAGTAGATGCTACAGAATATGCCTGTCTTAAAGCAATCGTCCTTTTTAAGAGTGGTGAGTAGTTTTTATCCTTGCACAAATCATCCATACCATATTTTACCATTTGAAATACTATCTTATGTCTGTGATAGCATATAAATAAATGAAATTCACATAATTATATATCACAGCTCATAAAAGCTGAAGACAGGTAGCGATTCAGGACATGGGTACAATGTATGAATTCCATTCTGGTTATCCCGTCCCTGATATTGCGGGAATGTTGCCAAAAATGCTGTGTAAAATCATATTCAGTCTTGAATACATACCATTGGACAAATGCATAGCATATATTTTTACCAAGACTCCCGGAGTAATTATATATTTGTTTATAAATCCAAAACTCAACCAACCATCCATCTTGATACTTGCAACAAACTGACCACACGTGTTTCCTGTTCCAGAGACCCGTGGTTTGCGAGATTCCCTCCAGGTGGAGACACTACAGGACCAGGCCACACTCATGCTGAGCGAATACACCTTCACGCAGCATCCCGCCAGTAAGATGAGGTTCGGAAAGCTGCTTCTTCTCCTTCCGGCGCTGAGAACAATTAGTTCCAGAACAATCGAGGAAATATTCTTCCGCCGAACGATCGGCAGCATTCCCATCGAGAGACTTTTGTGTGATATGTTCAAGTCAAGCTAAACCATCTTGATAAAACCGACATTGTGGTTGTGGACAATAGTGCAGACAATATATTGTTGAGTTTGACTGCGCATGCGTTGTTGGGAACGAGTCAAGGTTCATGTCATGGCGGAGAAATGTTGATCAGGACAGCCATGTTGAAATGGACATAAGTCACGCGTGAAACACGCGAAGAAGTGCAATTTATCCATCTAGTCATTTGAATCATAATATATTTAAGTCTTTGTCGTATGTTATTGATTATGTTTCAATGTCCGGTCATGAACCATCGATATTGAGATTGTTGTTGATATCGTGATGAGTGTCTGTTTGTTAATGATAAGTTGTTATTGGCAACGTGACGTGTACAATGTATGTGTTGTATGTTGTCGTGTATATAGCTTGTATATAGCCAGTTTTGTGTATTGATGTGTATCATGAACAGTTGTATATAACATGTATATAGCACATGTGATATGTATCACGTGGTCAGTGTGGTCTAATATAGTGCAATAAACACACAAGTATGAACAAGATACTGTTTTCGTCTGAGAAGTTGCCTGATGTTTATTATACAATATCAAAACTTAATCCTAAGCAGTTATTGAGTGGTATGTCTTCCAATCTGTTGTGTTTGTATTTCGTAAACATTCAACTAAAACTTATGCGTGGCTTCAAATCCAAACAAACCATTACATAACTTCATGCATTACATTTTGTCCTGCCACACAATTTAGTATTAAACTCCAGTAAGTATTCATTCCTAGACTAATACTAGCGTCATGTACAATATTCCGTTATACTGTTACACATATGCCTGATCGTGACAGCACGAAGGACAGTAGGTCAGTAGACCATTACACGCGACCTCGGCGTGTGAGCTCGCCCTCCGCTGTTCCTCCGTAGATGACGAAACGCAACACCTTCACACGTCCTTTCCATTCATAGATTGCCGTAGGTCGAGTATTTTATCACTATTGCATCACAACCGACGGAGGCCCAACATTTGGACGTTTAAGTATTGACACATGTTGAAAATCGAACCCGTTCCCTAGGAGGACCACCGAACGCTTCAAAACCCTCAGCTAGCCAACCTACCCCCTCCCAAGAAGCACACGCAGATCAACGGAGAATACGTCCACACTTACATTTGTTTGTTTGTTTGTTTATTGTTTTGTTTGTTGTTAAACGCCGCAATATTCAAGGTATATCGAGTTGGTCTGTAAATAATCGCATCGGGACCTGACAAATCCAGTGATTGATATCATGAGCGTCAATCCAAGCAATTGGGATACGATGGAACTCAGTGAACCAAGTCGTCAAGCCTGGCCACCTGAATCCCTTACGTCACGTGATTGGGTTGTACCTCTTTACGGGAGGGACGGGGGGACACCCACGTGGTCAACGTGTGGAACTCCATCACACTTCCACCACACGTCTTGCTTTCCTCCTACCAGGCGCTTTGCGAGGCAATTGTTTCGTGTAAGCCCGATATGTTGCAGAGCTTTATATACTCTTCCAAAAAAGAAACTTGACATGTTGTTTTGGAGTATATTTACTGAGAGCATATAACTGATTCAAACATGACATCATTGCTCAATTAGAGTAACATCATCTCTTTACAAATTTCCAAAACATGATTATCCAGAAAGTGTTTGGTAAAACCACAGGGGGCTATTAAAGCCACTTGGTCAGAGTAAAATGTCAGTATCTGGTATGACCACCATGAGCATCGATAACAGCTTGGCAGCAGCGGCCCATAGAAGACAGGAGATGCCGGATTACGATGGCGCAAGCGTCGATCAAGAGTATCCCATAGATGTTCAATGGGGGACAAATCGGGTGATCAAAATGGCCATGGTAACAGATGAACGTTGTTTTGCTGGCGGAAGTCCTGGCAAACACGAGCGTTGTCATGCTGGAAAGACTGACTGACTGACTGAGTATGGTTTTACGCCGTTTTTAGCAATATTCCAGCAATATCACGGCGGGGGACACCAGAAATGGACTTCACAAATTGTACCCATGTGGGGAATCGAACCCGGGCCTTCGGCGTGACGAGCGAACGCTTTAGCCACTAGGCTACCCCACCGCCCCTCATGCTGGAAAGATCCACCGTTGACGTTGATGAAGGGAACGACGTGACGTTGCAAAATCTCGTCTCTATAGCGAACGCCATTCAATGCACCTGCCACGTGCACAAGAGCTGTCCGGCCATTATGATGGATACCTGCTCACACCACTACACTTTCACAACCAAATCTATTGACCTGCCGTACTGCAAGTTATCGGCGTAACGTTCGTTCCGCCGTCTGTATGCACGTGAACGTCCATCCGCACTTCTGAGAAGAAACCGAGACAAAATTGTCCTCCATCTCACTCGTTGTCTGCACCATTGTAGAGGTTCAGCCCGGTGACGTTTTGTCAAGACGTTACATCTTCTGGCAAAATGCCCTGCTTCCCGTAGCCGATTGCGCAATGTCTGGTCGGTGATTCAGCGCAGTCCAGGGATATGGGTTGTTGTGGATGATGCGGTCGTGGTGCGTGAACGAAGATGTCTCAACCGGATGTTCCGATCCTAGGCGGCGGTGGTAACTCTAGGTCGACCTGGCCTGTGTCTGTCATTAACACTCCCAGTTTTTGTTGTATGGGGTCCATAGGTTTGAGATGGTCTGTCTGGACACGCCGAAGTATCTTGCCACCTCATGCTGCGATGCCAGTCCCTGTAAATGGCCGATGACGTTGTGTCGTTGATCTTCTGTCAGTCTTGGCAGTCTTTTCATAGTGGCTTTTATCTATAGTGGCTTAAATCAATGCATGTGGAGTACCGTTGATGTGGCTTACAGTCGTAGGCTTCAGCTCGAGGTGATACACAATTTCATGATGTCCGTGCATTTCATGTAGGGTGCGTTTTAGTGATTCACTACAAATGTGAGTGTAACGTTACGTTTTCGGTCAACGTTTCTTTTTGTAAATGTTTTATCGTCGGCAACCATGCTTCCACATGTTGGGATTCAGCATGGATTTGTTTGTGTCAAATATTTTCCAAAAGTTCAAATTGTTCCTATGTCCTACGTTTCTTTTTTTCTTCGAAGAGTACATATTTAGATAGTATTGAGGGCTTGCCCAACCGTTATAGCAACAATCCCCCTGACACTATCGCACACTGTGTTTGCACATTGTAAACCACCTATCAGTGGTACGCACATAGCCAGAATGTACATGGGAACTACCAGGTCTAGAAGTGTGCCTGATTTCATCATCTCCAGATCGTATGATGAAAGACACTTTAAGTTGACCTCAATCTCCTGACCTCCAAGGTCTCCTTGATCTGGCACATACTGCATGATGATGCAAGACGCTCTGTAAGAAGGTAGTGAGTCTATGAAACTGCCGATAAACCCAAATGGTGATTTTAGGAAAACCTACATTACAATTGCTCTCAGGTTCTAATACCCCATATGGAAATCAATACACTTTCAAATGCTACAGTGTCTGTGACATTAGTTTTATGTAACCAGTTGTATCACATTATGTAGTCAAACCAACAAATCCATTTGGTAATGTGTCTATTGATCTATTTATTCAGTTACCCTATGACAGATCGTCATACCGGCCCCATTTGACGCTACTTTTAGTATTCTGTAAGGATAGTTCTGTATTTCTCCACACTGTATTTCAAACCCCCGTCTCTCTCGTTTACTTAATTGCCTAGATATGGTTAATGTGTGGCACCAGCTGGCACGGTACTTTCTATTGGTACTTCGGGCTATTTTTCTTGTTACATATGATTAGAACAACACGCTGTGCCTTCTCACGCACAAACCTGTATATAAACACACGGGGAAGATGAATGAACCGTTGCTGGACACCATGTCTGAGATGAGCAGTGTACAAATGTTTAGAGATGACTTCAGCTTTCTCAAGCTGTGCCTTGATTTCTTGAACCAGGAAGTAGAGAACATTGATGACGTGAATGACTATGACAACAGGTGCATGCGGGGGTACTTCTCGCACCTGCAGAACGGCTGTGAGGCGAAGCTCATCCTGCCCCAAGGAGTACGACCTGTGCAACAGTTGCGGGAGGAGGCGCGGTCTGGGGGTAATGTCCTGTATTTTGTAGGCTTCATCGGGAACCGGTGGAAAGACGTTGGTGAGAGTAGTTTGAAGGATCTGTGGGAGATGGACGACTGTTTATTGGGTCAGCTGAGGAACCACGAGGACATCGTAGCGGTGAGCAGTGGCGAGCGAACCCCCGGGGTGACTGGGGAAACCTGGTCATTTTCCGCGACCCTTCGGCGGTGGAGAAATGGCGCAATGCCAAGTTTCACGATAAAGCAGTCAGGTAAGCATCATGGGAATGCGTAGCTATGGTTATCCAACTTCCTCATCAATTCAACAGAGATGATACTATGGAAACAGAACTTCTATATTACCATGAACGTGACGTTTCGGTTAAGACATTTACGCCTTTATTCAGAACAACTGAGATATTTCTATGGATACAGAACTGTTTTATTCAACAAATGCGGCGTTTTCGTGTAGAAATATCTCAGTTGTTCATCCCACTATTTACTTTCAAAAGGGTATTAATATTCCTCATCCGTTCATCATTTTATACCAGTTTGTATATAAGTGAGTTGTGTTTTACGCCGTTTCATGCAGTATTTCGGCTATAGCACAGCGGAGAAAGAGCAGAGGGAGTGGCCACGTGTTACTAACGTGAAGCGACCAACCCAGGTCGAAGTATGTGTTACAACGGTTGCCAAGGATTGTTTCATTCCGCTAGGGGAATGGCAGCAAAAGCGAACAACAACAGCAGCAATTCCATGACCGCAGAGCATTTCTGCCCATACAGCATGACAGATACTTCCATGCAGATAATGGACTCGTAGATCTCCATTTCTCTATCGGGAACACAAAGGTGTTTTAATACACGGCTTTGATTTTGGTACCAAGTGCATTCCCGGCACTCTGTGTTTCCTGGTCCTCATTGATGATCTTTTCCAGGCCTCCAATAATTTCAATTAGTCTAAATAAATATATACTCCTAGACATAGTTTAAAGAACCAGCTTCGACACATTCCACTGAGCGTAAAAGACAAAATAGTCGTAAGAATAATATATAAATGGATCACCGCAATATCAGTGGTAACACCGGGTGTGCGTGAACAGTATGGGTATGTTCTGCTATGCCGGTACCAAAATACATTAACAGATATAATTGGTAATTTATGTTTAATAACTTTATATCCAATATTTTCTGCAAACCAAAGACAGTATAGTCAACAGCATCGATACAAAGCATAATAACAGTTCAGTAAAATCTGTACCTGCAAATATTCCGATCAAACAGGAATAGTCTTGAAATACAACCTTGTCTAACTCCAAATATACTTTAACGTACAACTGCTCCTTTAAATGTAAGACAATTCTAAACAAAACTTTAGTTAGATATATCTTGTTTGTGAAAATAGTCTATCCGGTGTAAGATTATTCTTAATGGTATCTCACAATGAGAGGGATATATTGATAAATACAGTCACGTTTGTGTTGTATCACAAGCTGGCAGTAACTTTAGCATTATTGGAAAATACTATTGCTGTTTGCTGTGCAACAACCTCTCCTTGAAATTCAGAGAAATATCACAAGTGTCCATAAATGATATTTCTCTGTTTATGTTTATTGCTTTCCTTAGGTTTTGCTGTGGACTTTGTCCAGGTCGAATCCGTTGTTTAGTTCAACACTGTGGGTGATGGATGTGGTCCGTGTAGATGTATTTTACGACTTCGCTATAGTATCTCTTCATCTGAAGTGCCTTCTTCGTCATTAATACCGCCGTGATGTTGCTGGAATATTGCTAAAGCGGCGTAAAACCAAACTCAGTCAGTCAGTCGTCATTAATACATGACACGTTTTATGGATAAGAACTTCTTTTTATTCTTTATACGACGTCTCAGAGCTAATCCTTGCTCCTTCCTCAGGTGAATGATGAATGATGCAGAAGCAAGAACTAGCTCTGAAACAGACACACCTAGCTCGGAATGGACCCATACATATAAGGTTTAACATTTTCTTCAAGTCTTTACTGAATATCATGTACTCTGTGTATGTGGCTCATACTCTCAATCACTGGTTCTATCAAGCAAACACTTGTAGCCCGGGTCAGGTGAATGTGATGTCCTTTTCCCCATTTTTTAGAGACATTTCCCCACAAATCTACACATCTGTGAGGATACACCGGGGAGCGTTACCCCACGGACTCGCTTCAGACAGGTTCAGAGTGGAAAGGACGCTGTTCCTCAACTACGACAACATCGCCCGCACAGTACAACGTCGTCACATCCAGATGTGGAAGTCAACACTCACAGATATACCGACGTCGCCTTGTTATGCTTTATAATTTGAAGTTTGTTGATATGTCTTGTTTCAAAATATTAAACTAAGTGTACAGCCTCCTCCTTGTTTACGTTCTAATAAGGTTGCAGGGCATTTATAAGCTTGCGGTCTAATTCGAATCAAGATTCGGTGTGGGCGGTGGGATAGCCTAGTAGTTAAAGCGTTCGCTCGTCACACCGAAGACCCAGGTTTGATTCCCCTGCCGTTATATTGCTGGAATATTGCTAAAAGCGGCATAAAACAGTACTCACTCAAGATTCGGTGTACAAAATGACGTCCTGTAGCAGCCTAAATGGAATGGTAGTGGGTTCGAATCCCACAGTCTCCCCGATTATTATCCTTGGTCTTTTAGCAACATACTGACGTTCGTGGGCCTAACCACAGTAGCAGACATATGTTTAATGTTTCCAGTGATTCTCCCACGTTGGTAAATGCTCAGTGGCGTTGTGTTTCTCGTGGAGAAAACATTGGATAGAGACGTCACGCATTGACGGCGTTCTCAGTCATGGACAAAACATGTACAGTGACGTTACACCGTGACAATATTCTCCGTCGCGGACTACTCATTGTAAAGTGACGTCACGCAGAGGCAAGGTTCACCCACGTTGACAAATGCTGAGTACACTGAGGTCACGCACGCCTAACAACCTTCTGCGTCGTAGACATCACGCAGGGACCAGCTTCTCCGTCGTAGACAAAATATTGTACAACCACATCTCGTAGTCACAAGGTTGTCAGTCGTCGACGCTACATTTCAGGATTCATAACGTTCATCAGCTAACGTCACCAAATTCCATGACGCGTGGAGCAATGGCGAGCAGACATCAGAATGCGTCTCTGTTAACATAGTTCAGTTACAATGGCGATGTAGATAGTAGATGCTAGACATTTACTGACGCGAAAATATTCTGCTTTGTGTCACTTCATTAACATCGGCAGAAGGTAAAGTGAACATGAAGACAATGGTTTGGGAAATATAGAATATGTATGTTGCGGTAGCGACAGCTTCAACGTAGATGGTTTTGAGAGTATCCAAATGCTGTTTTCATTTGACTAATCACTGCTTGTTCGGATAGAAATTTCTTTTTGGCATCAAGCAGGGCCCCGTTTTACAAGCTATCGTAGCGCTACGAGTGTCGTACCTCCTGTACTGTAACACAGACTTACGACAGGTCGTATGGATACGACAACTTTGTGAAACGGGGCCCAGGTTGGAAACCATCTTGCGGGGATACCGCACTAAACCGCAGAAATACACGCTGTCCTCGTGGATGATGAACCCGGCTTCAAACACAGCATACATCTCTACCAGACTTGTTGTTTCATGCCGTCATCCACAGTCTTCTCAACTCGCGCCTTTCCCGCTTGTTCAGTCTTCTGGACCTGTCGAAAATTGTCAGTTCCGGAAGTGATTCTGCGACTGGCTATGACTAAAACTACGGGAAGTAACTCTAAATTACTAGCTGTCAAGACCGCTAGCAAAAGGCTACTGTTGCCTCAGTTCAACTGCTGCCACTCACAATCAACACAACTGCAACACATCCACCGCCACTTGCTACCCTTCCTATAGTCCCGGGATCGGGTGGTCAGGCTCACTGACTTGGTTGACACATGTCATCGGTTCCCAATTCCGCAGATCAATGCTCATGCTGTTGATCACTGGATTGCCTGGTCCAGACTTGATTATTTACAGACCGCCGCCATATAGCTGGAATATTGGACTGACTGACTGACTTTGGTTTTACGCCGCTTTTAGCAATATTCCGGGGGCGGTGGGGTAGCCCAGTGGTTAAAGCGTTGGCTCGTCAAGCCGAAGACCCGGGTTCGAATCCCCACATGGGTACAATTTGTGAAGCCCATTTCTGGTGTCCCCCGCCGTGATGTTGCTGGAATATTGCTAAAAGCGGCGTAAAACCAAACTCAGTCAGTCAGTCAGTCAGCAATATTCCAGCAACATCACGGCGGGGAATATTGGAGTAAAACTAAACTCACTCACTCACTCCAACCTATATCCCAGCATCCCTTTTAACGAGAAACTCTACTCTTGCCTGATTGTCACTGACCATGCGTTTCAGTTACTGAAGCATTGTCGCGTCATCTTGCTGGGAAAAATATACAACGTCTATATGTTCCTGGGTCTTCACAGCGTTAAAAATCTTCAGTGAACCAGCTGATACTTAGAGGATATGAAACAAGCTTCTAATTCATATCAATGTCCTTTCACGATTGCAATGCGTGTCCCAAGTTTTATCAAAAGGACGCTTCACTTCATATGATGTAAATGGCACATGTTTTGTATCCTGTGTATTAGGGCTGCGCTATATAACCGGTTTACCGGTATTTACCGGTTCAGACATGAAAACGGTATGTATTGCGATACGCTGATCGAAAACCGGTATTTTGACATGCATTCGGAAAACTTCGTAACAATCGGAAATCTTCGGATATTTCCGTTTTTTAATTGTTCCTTTCCCTGTTTCATTAGTGCCAAATGTTACTTTCATTTTCATTTTGTCATGATTAAAAGTTTTTATTAAAGGTTAATCAACCATAGTGATTATGTTGTGTTTATAAATAGTTTTTGTTAAAAAAATAATTCTTGCAATATATTGCAATACATATCGCAATATATGCTTCCGCATCGCAATATATCGCAATATGAAAATTCTCTGCAATACCCACCCCTACTGTGTATTATCAAGAAAAGAGCTTAACCGAATTACGCAATGACCACACTGGATTCTGCGTTGGATATTGTCAACACAGAGCCGTATAACTTGGGAGCTAAATATAGAAAGTCGCATCACAGCCAACTACACTGTCGTCCTTTTTGTGGCATGTACTCGTGTTACGTTGACTTCCCTGAATTAATGTGCTTGGTTGCACCTGTATGTAAACAGATATCAGTTGTTGAGTATGTGAGCTCAGGTAGCCAGACCGCATGCTTGTATTTACGTTGGTATTGGATGCACTCTCTCGTCAGTATCGATAAGTTAGCTTAGCCATAGCTTATTGTTACAAACATACACAAAACGCTGACAGGGTGTAGACGAGTTCTAGTCTGACTGACAAAAAACTTGTACATATGGGTTATCGAGTTGAGAATAGAACCTATAAACGTGTACGGACATTACAAAGATAACATAGAACTAAAGTACTGTCGGAATTAGAAAAAAACTGTGTTTAGGCTGTTACTCTGTATCCCTAACATTTACACAATTGCAAATAGCATATGTCGAAATAACCCACTTCGGCCTAACTGGGCGTTCAGTGGGATGCGTAATACGATATCCAGAAAAGCATGTTTACTCGTCAAATTGGGCAAAGCTTAGATAAAAATACGAATAGTTGCTGAAAACAATAGATCAGACTATAGATGACAATTAGGTCGCTCAGCCAGGTATGACGACGGACCGTCGACTCACCTGGCATGGAATGCACGTGCTGCTTACAGCCACAAGTGGTCATCTCAAAGATATTTTGTGCTTTTTCATGTGTGTTGACTATGTCTCATCCATTGATTAACATCTTACAGACTGTACGTGTCTTTCTTTCATAAAGTTTATGTTGAGATATGTAAAAGAGTATGATACCTGATAACCATAGAAACTCATCGTAGTATATAGGTGGCATGACCATCCGAAGATCGACAGGACTGGATATTATTTGTAAATTGTTTTGACGTGCCGTGTACCTCCTAGGGGTGGGTATTGCAGAGAATTTTCATAATGCGATATATTGCGATGCGGAAGCATATATTGCGATATGTGTCGCAGGCTAATATCTGTCACTAACACTGCACCATACTTTCCAGCACTCTCACTGATGTTGGTGTAAACAGCCCACCTTACTTGTGGTCTGACTGGAACATCCTGGGTTTGGCACATGCAGTCCCTGCAAATGTTGCAGAGGCAGGTCACATGACTGCTCTCTATAAAAACTACATGTGTCAGAGGCCCAGCACACACCATGTCAGGCAGCAACTTTAACATGTTGTTGTGACCCACAGGTATGTTGTGAATTTGGAATGATTGTTTTAATTCATTATGCAAAAGGTATTTATTTCTCAGGTATGAAGTATATTCAACATGATTTTAAACAATGTTATGGGGAAATTGCCAGTGATAACATTAATTGTTTAAAATACAATTAATTCCATAGAATATATTTTGAGTATTTAATAATTGATAAACATTTATATTATCTGTGTAATGACACACACCATGTCAGGCAGCAACTTTAACACCCACAGGTTTCGTGCATACAATAAATATCATCAGCCAGAATGGACTTTGTAGTTCCTGCGACATATGTATTGCAATATATTGCAAAAATTATTGCCCTAGTACCTCCCCAGTATAATTGCCCTAAAGGATTATCTCATCTTAGCTGATATCTCTATCCCCCAGCCCGACCCCAGGGTTTTGCTTTTGAGACGACCCCTCCTATCTGTTTCTTTTTATAGTGACAGTGAGACTGCATGGTATCTACATTCTTAATAGTTTCAGCATAAAAGTTATTATTTTTTACGTCAGCTATCGTTTATAACGAATCCACGTCTAATTTCAAATTGGGCATTTAAAAGTGTCCTTTGTAATACAATATCGTCGCACACTAATTTGCATAAAGCCATGCTCAGTTCTGCACTAATTTCCCCTCAGTAAAGTCCCTTTTCTCCGTTTCCTATCTCTCTACCACTGAGACTGTAGTTAGGCCGAACATAGTTTAACAGATATTTCACACTTTCACATATCAACTAAATAAATTGTAGAGATAAATGAGAAAATACAGGTTTTTTTCTATTTCCGACAGTACTTTTTTTTTTTTTTTTAGCATATTGACTTTGATGAAGAAAGATCGTTTAAATGAGGCCCAGAAGAGCCAAGCTGTGAATACCGTGTAAACAAAGCATGAAACCCGTGGCAAGTGATTCGTGTTTAGATACGAGCGATCTTCCTTCTATTGTGTCGGAAAATTTGAATATCGTCAATATGAACACCTCACTACATCCTCAGGGTGGAATTATGCTCCGTTATCATCCCTACAACTGCACGGCCACTCCCAGTACCATGTGTTTACGTTGACACTTGCTCAGGGTATGCATGGGGGGGGGGGCGACTACTCGCCACATACAATTCATGACATCTTGTCAGAAGTGAACTTTATGATAGATAAACATGGTAAACTACACTCTCGAAAAAGCTGTTAATGGAATAAACAACTCGCGTGGTGGTGGAGCTGGCTAAGGCGCCAGGCTAGTGATCCAGCAAGCTTGAGGTGCCGGGATCGAGCCCACCTGTGACCAGGTGTAAAAACCTTGGAGTCAACTTTGTGTGCAGACTCTTTCTGTGTTGTCACAACCCCTAGTGTACAGTACACAACCCTGTGCACTTAAAAGAACCCACCAATCCGTTGGTATATGACCAGATGGTGGCCACATGAATACGTGCAAACACCTAGTTGCGGGTACAGCAACGTGCAGTAAACTTGGACAAAGTACTGTGACTATGTGTCCCAGTCCACCCTGCTGTGGATGGGTACCTCGTAAGGATGGGAAAGCGGCAGTTACTCGGTGCGCCTTGTGGCAGCAAGAGTTGTATGATCCCCAGGTAGTTGAGATAATGCGATGTGTGGTTGAGATTGACATCCAATGATCGAGGGGAAAATACCAGCGCCTTTAGCATGCACTAGTGCGTGGACATGTGCGCTATATAAATATCCAATAAAATAACATATACACTAAACGCCAAAAGAAACGTTACGCTCCTTCCTTAATGACGGAGGTACCTATCTTCAGCTGGCGTTGTGATGCGTAGACGCCCACTTCTTGGTCTGTCTTCGGTGACCCCAGTCTGTCTGAAGCCCTGACGAAATCTTATAACCGTGATACGGTTGCATCCGGGGACTGTGGCAACAGCATTGTATGTCGACCCCATCTGCACCATCCCAACGGCTCTTCAGCTGTTAATCGTGGCATATTTCTCGTACTTGTGTATCATATCATGTATTCTAGGCTCTCTTCATACCCTACAGAATCATTCTACATGTGAAATATTGCTGCGTTTTGGCGATTGATATTGCTATGTGGAAACACAAAATTGAAAAATGTTACTTTGCGAGCAAAAATGTTAAGATAATTTTGTATGTTCCTAAACATTTTTTCACAATATCAAAGACACGTTTTGCTTTTTTCACAATATCAAAGAAACGTTTTACTTCATAGGAATGATTATTTTACAATTTTGCACACTCTTGTTTCTTGTTTTAATAGTTGTAAAATGGTGACTTTAAATGGTTTATCTTTGTCCCATAGCAGAATTCTAACCTTTCTTTTGGACATCTAAATTACTGTTATTGGTTTATGTCGGCATGGACGAAAATAGGACAATTTAACTCTTCTGAAAAAGATGCTTTTCACCTAGATATGAATGCGTCTGAGAATTTGTTTTTCGTGATTTGCATAAGGCTGTGTTGCTAAGCTTTCTTGTAAACTAATATCTTCTAACATATCTTTGATAGTTTTTAAGTAATTCATAAACGTAGGAGGGTAACCTTTCTTTTGGCGTTCAGTGTATCAGTAAACTTAGGCTCAGTATTATTCGTTACACTGCTATACTGAGTCTAACAAACCCTAGTAGAAGGTCGCGTCAGCTAACCTTTGAGCGACCTATGACCGTCACATCAAACGCGAGACGGCCGAACGGATTTAATCAATCAGATAGCGACTACTTGGTAGGGTTCGGCGGGACTTACAAATCAGTTTTTGGATTTTCTCTTCCTTGGTCGCTGACTATGATCTATCAACAAACGAAAATCCGCACAAAACGCAGATATTTGACCTGCAGTATATACGCTTAGGTGTTCCTAATGACATGGTTACTATTAGCTTAAATATATCCTTGAATATTGACAAAAACGCTATTTTCTGCGACTGTTTAATCATTCTGTCCTCCAAGTGTATCACTCAGACGCGATCGTGCGGAAAATAGCATTCGGAATCGTTCGAGTTGTTTAGGTAAAGGTTCAAACGGTATGTGCGAATGTTAACTTTCGCGATTTGGTAAGTTGTGTTCTGATTGGTCAGTCCAAAAGATTAGCTGACGCGACCTTCTACTAGGGTTTGTTAGACTCAGTAGTGTAACGAATAATACTGAGCCTAAGTTTACTTAGACTGTTTAGTGTATATAAGTACCACCCTATTAGATGTGAGTAATAGAATGGAAAACACTGAGGCGCAAGTAAAAGCCTTGCAGGATCGTGTGGAGTTCATGAGTGCACGCGCACGTTACGACGAGGTGTTGAAGGAACAGGTGAGGTGAGGTGAAATTGGGTTGAACGTCGTGCTTGAGAATATTTCGCTCATATGACGACGTGCATGCGTGTGTATGTGTATGTGCGGCTGCTTGTACTAGCCCAGACTTAAGCTGGTTTTATAGTGCTAGCTCACTGAGATACCATGCTGCATTGAAGCATGAATACCCCACTCAGACACAGTATACTGACTCCCGAGCCTACCAGTCCTTGTTGTACCCATTAATGCCGAGCGCCAGGCAGGGACCAACAAGTACCATATTTTAACGTCTTTTGGTATGACGCGGTCGGGGATCGAACCCGCGACGTTCCGCTCTCCGGGGGGATTGAAGGAACAGGCTGTGGCAAATGAAGAGATAGGAGCCATTAAGGACCGGCAGAAAAAAACACTTAAAGACCAAATGACAAAAAACCATCCACTGCATCGAAAGCATGTCAAATGAATTACATGAAGTGTGAGAAGACCTGCTTGAGCAGCTGTGGAGATGGATGCGAAGAAGAGCTGACCTGAGAACGGGTTCACCATAGAGGGCCTCACCGACACGGTAGAACGCGCCCGATTGTAGCACACTTCTTGAAGTACACCCAGCGTAAGACTGTTCGAAGCGCCACTCCATCAATGCTCCGAGGCATTGCGTCCCATCGGGGATTCGAACCCACACCCTCAGAGCCAGGCACCTAATCGCCAGCACACAAATTCCACATAGTGTGGCTGAGCAGGTTAGGCGGCTGACTTTGTGTGCTGGCGAATAGGAGCCTGACTCTGAGGGTGTGGGTTCGAATTCCGGATGAGACTCAATCCAAAAAAGTTCTAGCAATTGTACTTTCCTAAGAAAGTGGAATCCCAAATGTAACATATGTTACATTTGACCACTTTCTAAATGACATTTGTGTATTTAAAACACTGGTGTTTTCCCGAAACCATGGATGTACGGAATAATACACCCTATCTACAAGAATACAGGAAAAACAGATGACCCCGAACTGTTTCCAGCAAATTATTCACCTCTGTACTAGACAACCGACTCACAAAGTATCCAGATTCATCCTACGTAATCTCCGAAGCACACGCTTGATTCAGGAATCACTACTCTGCAAGTGATCACATCTTTAGTCTTAACTGTCTATCGGAATTCTTTGCAGTTTTTATAGATTTCGAAAAAGCATTCGACAGTGTTTGGAGAATAGGACTTTGGAGCAAGTTATTACAGCAATGAATCAACGGACGTTTCTGTAGAATAATCCAAAACATGTATAAATCAATACTATCATGTATCCAGCAATAACATAAAAAGATCTTTCCATGCAATAAAAGGCATCAGGCAAGGTGAAAACTTGACCCATATGCTAATTGCACTATACCTCAATGACCTCGAAGTATATATCTCGAGTAACCTGCGATGAAATATTATATACGTGGATGAAGAAATAAACACTCAGTCAGGCTATGACCTACTATGCAACCAACATCATTATGCATTCATTTATGGCCCGAGTTACAGCAACAACTCGTTGTAATCATCGAATGTCGAACTTAAACTGAAGATTAACGTCAAAAAGATACGCATCTTTTAAAAAATTATACGCATAGATGATTGATTTTGAAACTATTGGACTCATGAAGCTGCGACAAAAACAAAATAACTATGCTAATTCTTTCCAAAACGTCATCTTTGTGTGATTGTAAACAGCTTCAGCGCCAAAACGCGGCAATTTTAACTTTTTCCCTTGTAGAAGTGTTTGAAGAAATATTCGCCAAATCGTCACCGAGAAAAACATGCAAAGCAAAATGCACGTGCAAGTAAGCGGAAAAGCATGCGACATCGATCACTATAAAAAGGTAAACATTGTGTTTAATTTTGCCATTCGTTTTTGCCTGGAAAAGAGGAAATCATCATGTCATGTCTGAGTGCCGCCAATCAAAACATCGCCATAGGCCGCCTTGAAGCTGGGGAGTCGCAGTCTGCAGTTGCCCGACATTTCAACGTTCATCAGAGCACCACATCTCGCCTTTGGGATCGTTTCCTGCAGACCAATTCCGCCCGAGATGGCCCGAGAAGCGGCCGTCCAAGAGTTACCACCCAAGCCCGAGACCGCTACATCCGGTTGCTCACTTGCGTCACCGTCCAAGAAGACCATTTGTTGCCCCTGTTTTGAGAGACTTCGATCGGTGCAATCACTTGCGGTGGTGTCGTGGAGTCCGAAACTGGAAGTCTTCTTCACCGGCGAGGTGGAACACAGCGTGTTTACCGTCAATGAAATTAACGTTTTGCCCATAATTGCATTCGACAGGTCAACAGATTCGGCTGAGACAGTGTCATGGGGTTGGGTAGGATATCCAGTACACAAAGATCTGATTTAGTGGTGGTTCAGGAGAATTTGACAGCAAATCGGTACATCAACGAAGTCAGATGTTTGATAGGCACAAGTTGGTAGGTAATACAACATACTGGTATTGCACTCTTCATGATTTACACACACGATTGTACGCTTATACTTGCCCCTTCATCAGGTTGACAGTGAATGTTACAGAGGTATATATTACAGGAAGCCACAGAGTTGTTTTTACAAATGTATTTATAGTATGTACATGAAGCCACAGAGTTGTCATTACAACAGATTGGTGAGGGGATTAAGTTAAATACATACTGTTTGTACAACATGTTCACATAAGTGATAGAATTGTGTTGAGATAGAATTATGATATTATTTTGGGTTGCATGTGACCTTTAATGCACCAAGCATTGGGAAGGAAGACACCCTGGTCCCTATTCAACTCCGGTTTGGAACGTTTGATGTGGATAGCTTCCATTAATTTTCGTTTACGCCAATTGCTAATGTTGACGGCTAAGATTTCTGTGTGTTGCCAGTTGCTGGTATGGTCAGGATTCTTAACTAAGTGTTCAGAAAGAGCTGATATTAAGTCTGATTTGTTGACAGATGTTTTGTGCTCTTTTATCCGAGTTGCAATAGGTCTGCCAGTCTCATCGATGTTAGTGTCACCACAGTTACATTCCAATTTGTAGACACATCCTGTTGGGTTAGGAGTGATGTTGCAGCTGCCTTTGCCATTGACTTTTAGTAGTCTGCGTTCCGCTCTTGATAGAGAGCTTGTTCTGATGCATCAGGATTTTGTACCGCAGGGTCACTCTTTTTCATCTTATCTAAATAAGAAAACAAAGGACAAATGTAATGAGTTAGAAACTAAAATAAGAGACTGTGAAGATACAATTTTCAAAACGTAGATGAAGCCTTACTATATGAACTTTCTAAATTAAAATCAGAACTACAACAAATTAAGGAAGAAGAGATACGAGGAATTCAACTCAGAAACAGAATTCTTGGTATGAAGAAGGGGAAAACCAACAAAATATTTCTGTCACTTAGAAAATAGGAATTATGTCAGCAAATCAATTAATAAAATTATTACAGATAAGAATGACGAAATTACTGAAAGCGATGCAATCTTAAATGAACTTAAAGAGTTCTATAAAAAAATGTATTCTTCTGCTGAGAACTATGTAAATGATGCCTGTTTAGAAAGAGTGATAACTCCAACCTTGAGTCACCAACAGAGAGACAAATTGGAAAAAGAATTAGACATAAATGAAATATCATTGGCAATAAAAAGTATGAAAAATAACAAAAGCCCCGATATAGATGGATTTCCAATTGATTTCTTTAAATTCTTCTGGAAAGAACTAAAGGTCTGGATTTTCAGATTTACCAAAGATGTATCAAAAGGAAATAAGATGTCTCTTACCATGAAGAGAGGAGCTATGACTTGTATACCTAAAGCTAATAAACATAGGACCTTATTGAAGAACTGGAGACCAATTACTTTATTAAATGCTCTGTATAAATTAATCAGTGCATGTATCTCAAATCAGTTAAAATCTACCCTTGATTCCCTTATACATAACAAGCAGACTGGATTTATACCTGGCAGAACATTAAGTGAAAACACAAGACTATTATATGACATTTTGTTTGAAACTAAGAAAAGAGACATGTCAGGTTTATTATTTTTGATCGATTTCGAAAAAGCATTTGACAAAGTTTCCAAGGATTTTATCAATTCCGTCCAAATAAAATTTGGTTTTGGTCCAAAGATTATACCTTGGATTAATGTCTTAACATATGACACAACTTCATGTGTTATTCAGAATGGGCATCTCTCTGATTTCTTCCCAAATCAACGGGGTTGTAGGCAAGGGGATCCCATATCTCCATATCTATTTCTTTTTGTTGCTGAAATCCTAGGATGTATGATAAGACAACATCAACTATAAAGGGTATTGTAATTGATGATCAAGAATACAAATTAGGTCAATATGCAGATGACACTGAATTATTTTTGGATGGCTCAGATGAAAACTTGTATTCTGCTATAGACACACTTAATACATTTTACAATATGTCAGGACTAAAGATAAACATAGATAAGACTAGAGCAATCTGGATTGGATCAAAGGCTGGTAGCAGGGATATACTATGTCAGGATTTGAATATACAATGGCAAAGAAAACAATTTGAAGTATTAGGAATAAAGTTTACTCCGGATTTGAATGATTTATGGGTTATTAACACAAAGAAAAGACTAGAATAAAATTAATAGATTACTAGCAACTTGGAGAAAAAGACATTTGACGCTGATAGGGAAAATTACTGTTATTAAGACATTGGCTCTTTCAAAATTAGTTCATAGTTTTAACACTTTACCTAACCCTTCAGAGGATTTTATCACCGTGCTTGAGAGAGGTTTTTTTAAATTCATCTGGAATGTCAAAAACGACAAAATCAAACGGAGCACTTTACAAAAAAGATATTAAAACGATTGTTAACGCCATGAAATGGGGCGGGAGGGGGCTTCATTGGATGATTGATACATTGTGTGAAGCCCATTGTTAACGCCATGAAATTGCTAAAAGCGGCGTCTCACACCCAAATTATACTATACTTAAAAACAAATCCTGGTAACCCATGCAACTTTCCTTTTGAGGATATGCTAAAATATGGAGCAAATTTTCAGAATATAGTTGCAGTTGATAATCTTGTATGGAAAGACGTATTAAAGGCATGGAGATTATATTGTATCAAAAATAATATAGATGCAGAGAACTTTAATGAAATCTTATCCCAACCTTTATGGCTGAATAACAATTTCAAAAACTCAAAAAACATAATTTGTCACTGGGCTAAAAGTGGAATCTTGACGATCAAAGATCTTTGTGATGAACATGGGTTTATATCCTTTGATAAAAAGAAGCTTAAATTTGATATAAAAGGTACTCACTTAGATCTTGGATATGTTATATATATTTTACCCGAACCTTGGAAAAAGACTTTAAAGGAATATAGATACATAAACATTAATGGCCTCACAATAACTTCACTCCAAAAGGATTTCATATCCCCAAGAAAAGGTTTAAGATTATTCTATGATAAATTGTTATCTGAAAATGTTAAACCTCACATGTGCCAAAAATGGGAAACATTATTTGACTGTATTGATTTTGATTGGCATTTAATTTTAATGTTTGTACACAGAATTTAGGAGATGTTAAACTGTTAGATTTTCAATATAAATTTCTGCATGGAATTGTTTATATCAAAAATGAACTTTTTAGAATGAATCTGGTGGACAATACAATATGTTCTTTGTGTAATGATTCTGTTGAAACCTTATGCCATGTATATTGGGAATGTGATGAAACCAAAACTTTCTGGAAGAAACTTGAACATCGGATTACGAAACGTATCCAAACACTTAATTTGACAAAATCTTTGATCTGGGTTGGCTTTTTAGGTAAGAATCCATTACTGAACCACATAATCTTATCTACTAAAAGATATATTTACACTTGCTCTTTGAAAAAACAATTCCAAATGTTGATAATTACTTAAGGATATTGAGAGACATATTTACCACTGAATCATTTATCTCCAGAAGAAATAATAATGTTGAAAGCTTTTTAGCCAAATTGTTTCCTCTCATCCCTGACTTTAACCCTGAATGACTATTAAACAGAAACATATCACTGATATTGATATTCAATGTACTTAGTGTACTATATCGCCATTGAGCCCACTAGCAGCTATGTGCACACATTCCTCTATATGCTTGTACTCATCATGTTGGGACCAATAATAATACAAACTATAGGAAAGGGACGTATCCAACCCTCAATTTAACTAAGTCTCTGGATAACTTTACTGTTAAGGAATACTGAAATGACAACTCTAAAAGCAATACGGGAAACGGTAGTTTATTCGGTGAAGCAAACATGACAAAAACTGACTCATTTTGTGGTGCTGATAGCTGTGGTCGTATGACGTTATCAAGCGAGTCTGCCCTACACTCCTCACGAAATCACATAGGTGTCAATAACCGAGAACAATGTCAACATATGGTGTAACCTCCGCCAACTGGGATAACATCCCTGATCATCCTCATCAGTGACTGTATCAGACGTTGAATTTGACGTTGAGGTCGTGCGTTCCGCTCTTGATAGAGAGCTTGTTCTGATGCATCAGGATTTTGTACTGCAGGGTCACTCTGGCGTATTTTGCGACCCATAGTGTCCCAAACATGCTCAATGAGATCTAGACTCCAGGGGGGGCAAGATTGATTTCCTAACGCCCCTTGCCTTATGAAATCACCAATGTCACGTGATGATGTGACCCAGTATTGTTGTCCATGAAGACTGGTCTTGTGTTCCGAGGATGGCCATCGAAATGTGGCACAACAACCCTCTCTAGCTTGTCCGAGATCTACCGCTGTTCATTCCGATATAGTCTGGCCATTACAAGGTCAAGTTTACAGCTTATCATGTGAGAGGCGCCCGTACGATATCAATGAACTGGCTCCTAGATATTTTCTGCGGGGCCAAACACGACCTCGGCCATCAGTCATGACTAATGGACCCTTCTTCCCCATGACGTAACATTCCAGTGACATCGGGCTGGACACTAAGCCAGTCGTGCTGCTTTGTACTCCAGAGATAATTGGGCGGTGGGGTAGCCAAGTAGTTGAGGCGTTTGCTCGTCACGCCGAGGACCCGGGTTCGATTTCCCACATGGGTACAATGTGTGAAGCCCATTTCTGGTGTCCCCCGCCATGATATTGCTGGAATATTGCAAAATGCGGTGTAAATAAATCCACTCACACTCACACTCACACTCACTCACTCACAAGCCCATCACTCTGGAGATAACAACAGACGTTTTATATACATGGCCGATTTTGAGCAATTTCGTACAGTTCTGTTGGCCAAAGGTGGAATCCACTGTTTTTAGTGAGTGAGTGCGTGATATTGCCGCATTCAGCAATATTCCAGCTATATGGCGGCGGTCTGTACATAATCGAGACAATCCAGTGATTAACAACATGTGCATCGATCTATGCAATTGGGAACCGATGACATGTGTCAACCAAGTCAGCAAGCCTGACCACCTGATCCCGTTAATCGACTCTTAGGACAAGCATTGGTTACTGAAGATCAATTCTAACCCGGATCTTCACGGGTCCACTGTTTTTAACATGACATGACATGATTAAGTCTTGTGAGTCTGACTCTCGGTGTTGTCACTCGTATTCGGCCTGAACGCTGAGGGCGGTAGGGTAGCCTAGTGGTTAAAACGTTGGCTCGTCACGCCGAAGACCTGGGTTCGATTCCCCACATGGGCACAATGCGTGAAGCCCATTTCTGGTGTCCCCCGCCGTGATATTGCTGGAATATTGCTAAGAGCGGCGTAAACATAAACTCACTCACTCTGAACGCTGACAGTACTTAACGTGATTAGTTTGCGGAGTTTGTTTCTGGCCAATCGGCTGATAGTCGACGGACGGCAGTTGTCAGTTGTGGAGGCCTCATAATTATTATATGAATATAGATGGATGTATGAGGTTTAAAGATCATAGGTAGCTACACAGTAACATACAGGTTATATTGACACACAGCGTAGTGACGCACTCCCCAGAATACATTATGCCCATGTAACCATGGTGACTTCATCTTTGGGTTCAGAAATCGAACAATATAATATTTAATATCTTTGGCTGTTTCCACGTTAAGGTCAGTTCATCCCTTATGATGCAGTGCCGCCATTATATATGTTGTGAATGTCAAGATAGGCTTTCCAAAGAGACACGAGTGAGGGAGTTTAGTTTTACGCCGCACTCAGCACTATTTCAGCCGTCTGTAAATAATCGAGTCTGGACCAGACAATCCAGTGATCAACAGCATGAGCATCGATCTATGCAATTGGGAACCGATGACATGTGTCAACCAAGTTAGCAAGCCTGACCACCCGATCCCGTTAGTCGCCTTTTGTGGCAAGCATGGGTTGCTGAAGACCTATTCTACCCCGGATCTTCACGGGTCTTCAAAGAGACACGAAGCTTCATTGTCGGTATGTCTGTACGTTGAAGCCGTTAGTGTCGGAATGATTTCAGGCAAATGTTATAGGCCTGCTCTAAGCTGTAGGTTTAATGCTAGTTCTCATACAAAGCTTCAAGACTAGTTCCATCCCCTTCAACAGCTTCAAGACTAGTTTCCCGTCAACAGCTTCAAGGCTAGTTTCCTATCAACAGCTTCAAGGCAAGTTTCCCTTCTACTACCTTCAAGGCTAGTATCCCTTCAGCCGCTTCAATGCTAGTAACCCTTCAACAGCTTCAAAGCTAGTTTCCTATCAACAGCTTCTAGACTAGTTTCATCTTTTTTGTATTTGTCTTTATCATACTTCAACAGCTTCAATCGCGGGCTAGTATCTGTTTACCTTCAACAGCTTCATCTTTTGTATCTGTCTTTATCATACATTTTTTCAATACAACTAGTAATATAGCAATATGAATGTGATAGTCAGTGCTGACACCAAGTTTTTATGAGAAGTATTTAATCTTGACATCACCCGATCCTCCGGTAACACCTGCACATCACTGTGGATCTATATATTTGCATTCCATTACTCTATGTTCGGTGCATTCCATTGATCTATGCACGGAGAGCACATGGCACGGATGCAGGTCGAATTGCCACGCCAGGCTTCATAATAACAATTTCATTAATACTTTCAATTTACTGACATCTGTTCCAATGACACATTATACATGTAATTGTTCACATTGACTGATGGATTTACGTTTTGTTGCCAGTTATCATTTTGCGGACATTTTGTGTTTTACTAACATAGCACAGTGGGTTGTCTGACTTTAAGGTAAGATGTTGGTATGATTATAGTATACATTACGACACCACTGTGTTAGATTCTTTTGTCAAACAACTAAATGAAAGATTTCTTCTATATGTTCCAGTTTCTATCACCACACCAGTTCCATTGATAGCTGAACTACTGGAATATGAACGATGTCAAGAGCTTCGAGAGTTATCAAGACGACGTTACCTTTCTCAAAACATGCCTTTATTTCATCAACAAAGAGATGGACATTGAACTAATGGCCAAGCAAGAAGGCAAAACAATGCTGCAGTACTTGAAACACATGGACAATGGCAATCAGGCAAGAGTAGTGTTTCCCCAAGGGATGAGTGTGGTGCAGGAATATAGAGAAGGGGCAAAGACCGGGGACAGCGTTCTGTACTTTGTGGGATTCATTGGCGAGAAGCTGGACACTGTGGATGAGCACGTTGTACAACAGATCTGGCAGATGGATGCTGTGCTTGTAGCTGAGTTGAACAGCCAGGAAGACATCTTGGTCTATTGCAGTGCAGAGAGAAGTCCTGGGGGTAACTGGGGGAACCTGGTGTTGTTACGACACCCCCGGGCCATACAGAAATGGAATCAACTCAAGATTCACGACCATGCTATAAGGTATTTACTATCTTACCATTCCCCTTACCCAATATAAGGGGCCGCGGGGTAGCCTAGTTATGAAAGCGTTCGCTCGTCACGCCAAAGACCCGGGTTCGAATCCCCACATGGGTACAATGTGTGAAGCCCATTTCTGGTGTCCCAGTGTCCTGTATTGGTAGGGTACTTATTTTTGTAATAAGATTAAATACACAGTAGAGTGAAACGCCCATGTATATACTTAATTGAGGACCCGTGAAGATCCGGGGTAGAATAGGTCTTCAGCAACCCATGCTTGCCACAAAAGGCGACTATGCTTGTCGTAAGAGGCGACTAACGGGATCGGGTGGTCAGGCTCGCTGACTTGGTTGACACATGTCATCGTATCCCAATTGCGCAGATCGATGCTCATGCTGTTGATCACTGGATTGTCTGGTCCAGACTCGATTATTTACAGACCACCGCCATATAGCTGGAATATTGCGGCGTAAAATTAAACTCACTCACTCACTCACTTAATTGAGTTTCAGTGATCAAGGCATGCTTAGTTCATTACTGCAGGAACACGTGAAGGTCCGGGTTTGTTAGCAGCCCATGCTTGTCGTACAAGGCGAGTAACGAGATTGGGTGGTCAGACTAGAGCATTTGTTTGATGCATATTATAGCATCCCACCTGTGTAGATCAATGGTCATAATGTCAAACACTTGATTGTCTGGTACCGTTTCAATCACAGACCGCCGCAATATTAGCTTGAATCTTACTGAGAGAGGCAAGGAACAGCTAACCAACAATCTCTATTTCTGGGTACAAAACTCTTTATCATTAGTTTTCCTTAAATGGACGATATATAGGGCCCGTAAGTAGGTCACGACATAATGCGAGACCTTAGTACTTCCGGTGATAAAAAACGTTTTATGCCTTTTCGAATGGTCTCACGGTTGTCAGCTGACCGTAAGATACAGATAATCAGGAATAACAACTTTCCGATCTAACCATCCCTAAATTACCCAACTATTACGACTGTCAACAGCTGTGGCAGCCAAGCATGGTTGTACACTTGGCCGGTCTAGTAAAGTCATATTTAGCGGTCGCGCAATTTGGAGCTAGAACTTGTTCTTGAATATGTGCTTGTCACCGGAAATTTGGTACCGGAAGTAAGCTGGGCCTCGTCTCGAATATCGCGCAAGTTGGCGCGCGCAAAGGGAGCAGGGAACCAGCTTAGTACCGGAAGTAGCGCCTCGCGAGAAGGACAGACCCTATTCCGAAAGACGTAGCGACCATATTTCATGTAGTTCGTCATATAACCTTATTCATGCTTTACCTCTCTTCATCTATTCCCATGGATGGAAAGAGTGCCTTCGTGTCCAAACTCATTGCCTAATTCCTTATCTCTACGTTTGTTTTGGTGGTAATGTCGAAATGAAAATCAAGGGCGGGTAATCTACGGTCGAGAGAACAACGGGTAACGATCCAGGGTTAGTGTAGATTTATATGGATTCGACAGTGTACGAGGGCAAATTATGGCTGTCAGCATCTGCGGGTATTTTGAGTTTTTGTAAGGTTAATACTGTTCAAGAATTTAAAAATACGTAGAATCTTCTGTCGTTTCTGTTATATCAGCTCTGATAAACGTTTAACACAACTGAAAACCAACATTTGTCCTTTTTATGATTATTTATTCATTGTTCTCATATATTCTACAGGGATATATCTCCTGCCAACTACACGTCTATCAGCTCTGAGAAACGTTTAACACAACTGAAAACCAACATTTGTCCTTTTTATGATTATTTATTCATTGTTCTCATATATTTTCCAGGGATATATCTCCTGCCTACTACACGTCTATAAGGATACATCGAGGAGTGCTGCCCCAGGGACTCGCCTCAGACAGGTTCACTATAGAGAGGACGCTGTTCCTCAACTACGACAACATTAATCGAAGAGTACAACGTCGTCACATCGAGACGTGGCAGTCAACGCTCACAGATACAGCAACGTCGACCCGTTATGCTTAATAATGTTACATATTTTTAAGCGCTCTCATTAAATTGCGATCTTTGTCAGACAGATGCAACAGAAGCTGTTCTTATTCATTTGCTGAACTTAAACAAATGGAAGGCGAAAGTAAGTTTTTTCATGCTTTAAAGTTGGTTTAAAGTCAGTTATTCCCATATTAGGAAATACGTTTATTAGGACAATCAGGAAATTCGCAATTCCCGGCCACACAGGGTTTGACTGTAACATTCTCCGCTCATAAAGACCAAATCTAACCTAGCTGAATAGGGCTGCAATATACTCTATGTACCATCAGGGGTTGGAGGAAGGGTGAGCTGACGTCCTCATTCCGTTGGAATGTATTCTAGATTGGAGGCAGAGGCAGCAAACGGTTATCTGGATTTGAAGGAGACTCTCTCATTAGTACTTATCCACATGATAAAGCGTGTTAAGTTTAAAATCATGAATCATGTTTAAAGTCCGTTACATGGTTACACACTGCTTGAGTGTGTGATACTTTAAAAAACTGTGATTGTCCGTGGGAACATTTTCTTTAAAATATATGACCTTTAACAGGCTTCTTTCTGCTTTCCTAAATAGTTCGTTCGAGAAAGCAGTGAAAATGGCTATTGTGGCTGATCAGGTCACAAATACACATCTCAGTTAGGACCCTGAGAGTTTAAAGATACAGCGGACAATGATTTATGTTTTCAGAAGGATTCAAGGTCATTTGTATTCAGGGCCGTTTATCAGGCGTGGCTGCATATATCTATGTGTGTGCGTGCGTGCGTGCTTGCGTGCGTGCGTGCGTGCGTGCGTGTGTGTGTGTGTGTGTGGTCAGATAAGATATTATTGTCCTGTCCGAAAACAGTATTAACAGGAAACTACCCTGGGAAACCGAAAGCTGGAACGTTCAAGGTCGAAGCTGCATCAAGATCGATCACTGGTTCAGAACAGGCAGTTGCATCTGGGTTAATGAGTATTATCCAACACGTTTTTCATTTGTTGTTGTTGTGGGTAAAATCAGGAAATAGGCAGAACACCGTATGCCCGTGTGAGAAGTCAAATTAGGGACTGAAACCCCTTAGTTTGGCCTACCTCCCGAGTTCTATCCGATGTTGAGCTGCTGTTGCTGATGTTGAGTTGCCGAGCTGTGTATCAGTCAATTGTCAGAAGGTGAGATGCTCTGAAGGAATATAGCACCAGTTGTTTGTCACCTGGCTGGTATTCTACGTTGGCTGCTAGAGCTGGACTGATGCGCCAGACTCGGGTGAGGAATGGTGTTTCTCAGTGTCGTTGCAGATGTGGGACATTTACTGGAGACAAAACATACTGCTTTCTGGATTTTGACGACAGGCAAAACGGGGAATATTGAATGTCGATGTCTGACCGTAGGGAGTGCCACTGCAATGAAAACGATTTGGACAATATCAGTATGTTTCTAATTTAGTCGGATTGACCAAGTGTTGGAAGATGGCAGAAAAGATGGTGTTTTCTTGGAAATATCCCACAAGGTAATGTCGCAATGAAAAGTCGTAGAAGCTGGACTTGTCTCGCTCTTATAAGGTACAGTCACACATCTGGAAACTGCTCCCTGACGGATTTTCTCGAACAGTCAGGATAGTTCCAGACGTGCATCATTACAACAACCATAAAGTACTAGATGTCAAGGTCACTGCCCATTCCTTCCAGGTGATGCAGGATTGTGTTGTCGTCTTGCTCGGAATGTACCATGTTAGTCAGTTGGCAGGGTCATCAGACTCAGTAAGTCAGCTTAGCTGTCATCGTATGGCATGGTGACAATCAAGAATTGTTTGGTGCAGACTCCATTGTTTACACACAACGCACAACTGTACTGTCAACTGCTGAAAACAAATACATACTCCGTAACACTGCTGATGCAACAGCCTCATGATGAGACCAATAACGGAAACAGTATTCCCGGATATGTGTGGAAGGAAACAGAAACTGGAAAATTCGGGACTTGCATATCTTCATCTCTAACTCAACTGAGCGTGGATGCTTCCCGTATGCCAGCTAACGACAACATCGACATTGTAGTTGGTAACCTCACCGACATTATTCAAAGCACTGCTGTGTTGTGTGATTTGGAAAGGAGACCTAAGTATAATAAATCTCATAACTCTACTGTATGGTACGACAGCGAATGTGAACTACTGAAATCACAGAAATTCAAATTATTAGACAATTTTACACTACCTGGAAGTAAAGAGTTATTAAAGGAATATGTTCATGCAAGAAATAATTACAGATATTTATGCAGACAGAAAAAGAGAAAATTTTATACGAACAGTTCCAAATTCACAATTTAGTGGACAGTTCCAAGGACAGCAAAGTATTCTGGCAAAACCTAAATAAGATGACAAACAACAGGAAAAGCACACCCCTAATAAATCAGGAACAGTAGACTGATTATTTTAAAGACACTTTTAACTTCACGGACAATACAGTGGATGAATCAAAACTAGAAGAAGCTGCCCATGCATTAGACAACCACTGTGAACTCGACCACATGACATCATGTATTTACTGAACAGAGACGTATCGCTCCAAGATATTGAAGCAGCCATTAAAGACATGAAATCGGGTAAAGCAGCCGGTCCTCCGGGCGGTATTAAAGCAAAGATGGTGAAATTATGTGCTGATCTCTTAAGTCCATGTCTAGTCATTGTACGTAATATCATCCTAACCAAAGACGAATATCCTATTGAATGGACCAAGGGATCAATAGTACCACTGCTCAAGAAAGGCGACATTAACTCAGTCAACAACTACAGAAGTATCTCACCCGTGGACATTTTCGGAAAGATATTTTGCTTTATTCTAAACAACCGCCTACAAACATTTGCAACACTTTATGGCAAGATTCCAGGAGCTCAAGCAGGATTTTGGAAAAACTGCAACACAACTGATAATATTTTTACGTTACAATGTTTAATCCAGAAATACCCATCAAGGCGAGGTGGCAGATTTTATTCAATATTTGTGTTTGAATTCTATGAAAGAAAACGTCTCTGGTATTCATTATTAAAGAATGATATTCATTGACGAATTCTTTACGTGCTAAAGAACATGTACTCCAAAATCATGTCTGCTGTCCGAATAAGCAACCCCTCAATCTGTTTAAAATATTTATTAATTTTTTTAATGAACGGATTGGTAAACAGGCTATAAGCCTATATAAATACCTCTCCGAATACAATGCGATGGGAAACATTTTACATACATTCATCGTTACAGACAAGAGAACACACCATTTGAAGAGTAAAAGACTTAATGAAAAGACAGTAGTATAATTAATCAATTAGGTAAAAATCGTTTTGTTAAGGTAAAATAGTCATGTACAGATTTTACAATATTTTCATTGATTTCGTCAGAATATGAGTAACTTCCACATAATACAGATTGAATATTCTAACCATTTATGTAATAGAAACACTTCGATCGAATTGTAGTAAACTTTGGACAGATAAATAGAAAATGAATGGCATCTTCATAATGATGGCCACAAGAGCAAGTAGACGTATTTTGAAGAAAACGGTCAAATTTATGTGCATTTAAGTCACTACAGCCAAGTCTTAACTTACAATGAATTATTTGGTTAAATCTAGTTCCAGTGTTTCTGAAGACATGATGTACATTGGATGAGACAGTTCGATCAAAGTGTTTCTTGAACATGGCAACGGAATCTATGTTTCTTATATCATTATCTAACTTGTTCCACTCCATCACAGAGGATGGTAAAAATGATTTTTTTTATGTTTCCGTACGACATAATGGTACTTGGAGTATATTACTAGATCTAGATTCATATGTGGATACAGAGGATATGTTTATTGGAATTAGATCTGATAAATACTTTGGAGTTTTATTATGGAACATTTTATGAAATACACACATTTGGTGATTTTTGCGACGTTCCCTTAATGATGAAAAACCAGTTTCATGATAGATTTTGGAATGGCTGACTCCTCTAACAGATCCACATATCGTTCTTAAAGCATCTAAGTTAAGTTTTTCTAACAATAACTCTTGAGTTTGTGTACAGTTGTTCCAAATATAATCACAATAGTCAAAAAGTGGTAAAACAAATGAACTATACAGGGTTTGGAGGGTTTTCCTCTGAAGGCGGTATTTCAGACTTCTTAAACAATTGATCATAGGACTAACTTTAGAAATAATATCATCTATATGTGTATTCCAGTGGCCATCGCTTTGTAAAGTCAGCCCCAGATGTTTATGAGTGTCAACAGACTTTATCGGTATATCATTCATTATAAGATCTGGCATTGATGTTACTGTTTTCTTTCTAGTAAAAATGATAGATTCAGTTTTATTGGGATTTAAAGTCTACTTTCCATGTCTGGGCCCATTTAGCTATTATTTCTAAATCATCATTTAACATATTGGAAGATAAAATAGGGTCATCAATTATCACATATAAGGATGTATCATCGGCAAATAATTTAATATTACACTGTATATCTTCAACAATATCATTGATATAAACCAAAAAGAGTAAAGGTCCTAGGACTGATCCCTGAGGGACGCCAGCTTCAATTGATTTAACATTTGATTTATACCCACTTATTACTGTAAACTGTTTTCTATTATTTAGATAATTTTCAAACCATAATAAAAGAGATCCGCGGATTCCACTAGCCCATAACTTATGCAAAAGACCCTTGTGCCAAACCCTATCAAACGCTTTGCTTATATCGCAGAATACAGCGCGTACCTCCTTGCCACTATCCATCGCCTTAGCTATATAGTCATACAAATGAGTGAGCTGGTATGATGTAGAATCACCAGTCGTGAAACCTGACTGTAATGAAGTGATAGTTCCATTATCTAGGAAAAGAATTGACACATGTTTAAAAACACACTTCTCAAATACTTTTGAAAGACAACTAGTAAGTGAAACCGGTCGATAATTAGTATAATCATGAACATTATTTTTCTTATAAATTGGAACAACGGATGAACATTTCCATATATCTGGGAACTGAGAAGAGGACAAAGAAATATCAAACAGGTTACAAAGTGGAATGGACAATTCTTCAGCTAAACATTTTAAGACACGATTGCTAAGATGATCTGGACCAGTTGCTTTAGTGACATCAAGCGACAGTAAAATATCCCTTACTTCGTAATTTTATATCAGTGAGACAATGTTTAACATTAATATCAGAATATACATCGACATCATCAGAAGAACTGTTAACCGTTGCCATACTCACAAAGTAGTCATTAAAAATATTTGCTTTGTCAATATCATCTTCATAAACAACATCATTGTGTTCAATGTGTGGAAATATCTTAGCTTTGTCTGTTTTCTTAAGATAATTTTTAACAATCCGCCACCAAGATTTACTACCATGTTCTGCATTGACAACATTATCAAGTCTTTCAACATACAATGACTTACTTTTACGTATCTCTGAGATAAGCTTATTTCGACTTTTTCTAAATTTTCCCCAATCATTAGGCAAGTTACTACGTTTAGCCTTTCTATGAATTCTGTTTTTCTTACACATGAGTTTTCTGATAAATCCGTTCATCCA
Source organism: Haliotis rubra (assembly GCF_003918875.1). Classification (NCBI taxonomy): domain Eukaryota; kingdom Metazoa; phylum Mollusca; class Gastropoda; order Lepetellida; family Haliotidae; genus Haliotis; species Haliotis rubra. Next base: position 411,272 of record NW_025767318.1, read on the forward strand.
TGGAGCATCATTTGGACGAATCACAACAGTTTTGTTCGGAATATTTGATTTACATAAATCTGTTAATGTATTAACAAATTTGGAAGCAGAGGCATCAACATCATCATTTTGTGTAAGAAAATCCCAATTAACATCAGCCAAATCTGCCGAAAAGAATTTATATCAATATTATCGTAATTATAAATGAATCTTGAAAAGGCTTCTTTCGTCTGTTTAATAGATTTCAGCCACACGCTTACTGAACAATGGTCACTGCAGAATGGGGGAGTAACACCAGAGGATTTTACAATATCAGGACAAGATACAAATATTAGGTCAATAAGTGTCCTCGATTGTTGAGTAATTGTCTTAATATGTTCGATATTAGGATCTACTCTATTCAACAAATTAGCATTGAAATCCCCAAGTACTACAGTCTTAATAATAGTATCTATAGCTAAGCCAATTCATTCTTCAATCAGATTCCAGTAGTGGGAACTTATATTTACACGATAAAATTATTAAACGTACCGACAACATAACTCTTATTTACACGTGATCTGTGCCCACACTGCCTCTAGTCCTGGGAAGTTGTAAGTCAGGCCTATGCTTACAGTAAATAGAGTCTTTCACATAAATTGCAACCCCACCTCCCTTAGTTTGTCTATCATTACGGAATGGCGGATGAAACCCAGGCATTAGAGTGTCATAATTTGAAATACCATCATGCAGCCAAGTTTCTGATATACATATAACATCATGTTCATGAAGTTCTGCGTAAACTAAATAATGTGTAACATGTAATAATGTGTAACATGTAATAATGTGTAACATGTAATAATGTATATCATGTTATAATGTGGAACATGTAATAATGTGGAACATGTAATAATGTATAATATTTCATAATGTATAACATGTAATAATGTGTAACATGTAATAATGTATAACATGTAATAATGTGTAATATGTAATAATGTATAACATGTAATAATGTGTAACATGTAATAATGTATAACATGTAATAATGTGTAACATGTAATCATGTATAACATGTAATAATGTGTAACATGTAATCATGTATAACATGTAATAATGTGTAACATGTAATAATGTGTAACATGTAATAATGTATAACATGTAATAATGTATAACATGTAATAATGTGTAACATGTAATAATGTGTAACATGTAATAATGTATAACATGCATATTGCCTTGTCAACAATGAAATTTTGTATCATGTGATTGTCCATGGACCGATGGCCTACTTACAGAAATAAACACATTCATTTATTCAGACCGCTGACATATAGCTGGAATATTGCTGAGTGCGGAGGTAAACAAGAATCAAACCAACCAGATACTATTCTATATAAGTTGTTTCTCTGTGGTAGAGAAGACATTGACCCTCGTGTAACACATCAAATATGTAAGTATCATGTTAACTATTTCTTCGTCTGGATAAGTGTATTTGTGTCATGTTACATGGAACAATATACATATAGTTTGTAAGATAGTTATAACCTTATTACGCTTAAATTAGTTGTCCATATATTATGTTATCTACCGGGCTCCTACAATAGTTGTAGCTTACTGAATGTTGTAACAGGTAACAAAAGAGGACATCTTACGTGTCATGTGAAACTGATAGGCACTGCTGCGAATTTGATGACTACATTGTGGGTGGGAAAAAAGAACATTATTACCTTCCTACGACCTGTAGTGTTTGCTTGACAAGTTTGCTTTTAATCCCCTGGCCTGCTTCAGCTACAGTATCAATGACACGGGATACACAAATGTGCTTTGACACACATACCGAGATCGTAGCTACATTGTGTCATGTGCCATTGTAGTCTACTGCCATGACTGTGAAAATACAGCGTTGTAACACACCTGTCCAGAATACATAATGACAATGTAACCATGGTGATTTCATCATTATTCAGAAATAGTGCAACGGATATATCGTTTAGATACAATTTTAGTTCGTTGAAAACCTTATGACGTGATGCCGTTATGACTTATTTTGTGTGCCTCAGGGCAGCCTTATTAAGAGACACTGCTGGCGGAGACAAATACCCATTCGGCAGCTTCAAGGTTGTTTCACCTCCAACAGCTTCAAGACCAGTTCCTTTTCAACAGCTTCGAGGTTAGTTTCCCTACAACAGCCTAAAGACTAGTTCCTCTGTCTTCAACAGCTTCAAAATTGGCTCCTCTTCAACAGCTGAACGTCTCCTCTTCAACGGCTGAACGTCAAGTTACCTTCAACAGCTTCTAAAACTAAATAATTTTCAGCAGCTTCAAGACTAGTTCCCTTCAACAGCTCCAAGACTAGTTCCCTTCAATTGCTTCAAGACTAGTTCCCTTCAACAGCTTCAAGACTAGTTCCCTTCAATTGCTTCAAGACTAGTTCCCTTCAACAGTTTCAAGACTACTTCCCTTCAATTGCTTCAAGACTAGTTCCCTTCAACGGTTTCAAGGCTAGTATCACTTCAACAGCTTCAAGGCATGTTTCCTTCAACAGCTTCAAGGTAAGTTCCCCTTCAACAGTTTCATAACTAGATCCCTTTCACCAGCTTCGAGACCAGTTCCCGCTCAACAGCTTGAAGAATAATTTCCTTGAACAGTTTCAGAATTACATCCTCTTTGAAAGAATCAACACAAATTATTTCATCATCTTCAAGAATGCCTCAATTACAACAAACAAAAGGACGTCCAGTGGTATGTAGAAATCTTTATTACTCACCGGTTGAAGATATCACTGTTTAATAAATCTACAATGTTAGTACACAGTGATGCCGAACGTATGACGTCATAATTATTTACAGTTATGACGTCTCATAGCTAATCTTACCTCTGTCACAATGGTATTGGATCTTGCTTGACTCGCGAAATGCTGAGAGTCATCACACTTTAGGCAGTTTCTACCAATTTATGTTTGAGAATAGTAAACAGAATACTCTCAGTTATTTGCCAGGTCCATTTCGGTAAAAGGATGAATATGTATGACAATTGAATGAGTGGGTCATTAAATCAGTGCTGACATCAGGTGTTCACGAAAAGGGTGAGCAGGTTCCGATCAGCTGCCGCCACACACTACAATGGTGCTATACATGGGCTGTCCAAGGCATTCATTAACAGCACATTATACGGATGCAACCATACTGGAGGTTTGGCAAACAACAACATAAAACAGTTGCATGACCAGTATCTATTACAACACCGGCGTGTTGGATTCGTATTTAAACAACAACATGACAGACATGCTCTACATGTTCCAGTGTCAATCACCTCGTCGACACCGGTAGATCTGTATAAAGCTGGAATATGAACAATGTGAAGAGCCTCGAGAGTTATGAAGGCGATTTTGAATTTCTAATAAAATGCCTTGACTTCATCAACACGGAGATTGACATTGGACTAATGGCAAAGCAAGAAGGCAAAACAATGCTGCAGTACTTGAAACACCTGGACAATGACCATCAGGCAAGAGTAGTGTTTCCCCAAGGGATGAGTGTGGTGCAGGAATATAAAGAAAGGGCAAAGACCGGGGACAGCGTTCTGTATTTTGTGGGATTCATTGGCGAGAAGATGGACACTGTTGATGAGCACGTTGTACAACAGATCTGGCAGATGGATGCTGTGCTTGTAGCTGAGTTGAAGAGTCAGGAAGACATCTTGGCCTACTGCAGTGCAGAGAGAAGTCCTGGGGGTAACTGGGGGAACATGGTGTTGTTTCGGCACCCCCGGGCCATACAGAAATGGAATAAACTCAAGAGTCACATACATGCTATAAGGTACTCACCAGCTTTCCCATTTGCTTATTATGTCACTCTTTATGCACTTTATGAATGAACTCTGATTTGTGTAATTTCTAATTTTGACTCATTGACTCTTTCTTAATGAACAGCGGCAAATACAATACCAGCATTACAATGAATTTTCAGACAAATTATTGGAAAATGATTCCTGTTTGTAAAATAATCATCATAAATCTCACATACGTTTTTCTTTCTACTTTTTGGTCAGGTGGAGTCGGTGATAACTTTCGTAAGCCCGGTACTTAAATTATGTATCACAGTGCTACGTACATTCTTTGAAACAAAGAAACGCCAAAGCCAATTTTAGAAGAATTTATTGCGCTAGTTTAAGAGCAGTTATGTCATGTTATTTCAATGGTAAAGAGGTGAAAATGCATACATTCGCCAAAACAACAGCAACCTTTATTGTTTTGTTTCTGTTTACTTGAGTCTACAAGATGGCGCAAAGTCAGTACTTTGTATGGCCCCCATTGGTAGAAATTACTGCTCGGCACCGCCTCGGCACAGAGTGGATAAGTCGACGAAGTCGCTCTTACGGAATTATTCCACACTCTTCCTGCAATGCGATGGCCAGGTTTGGAAGTGTCTGAGGCGTGTTTTGACGTTGACGTACACGTTGATCGAGTTCATCCTCGAGTGACAGACTGGCAGCGTCATTACTTGACCTTCGTGACGTGATTACAGATCTATCATATTTCACTAGACACATGAAATATTATCTATCTATTATCTACAAAGGTAGCACAGTAGGTGAGCTAACAACGAGATAACAGATTTGCTCTGTATGCTCAAGTGTGTTAGGATCATCCCTCACAACTCAAGATAAGAAATTTGCTATATATATATTCCAGTGTCTATGACCATACTAGTGTGTTCGGGTGATCTTGGAAAAACTAGAACATGAACGTTGCAAAAAGCCTCGAGAGTTATGAAGACGATCTTACGTTTCTTAAAACATGCCTTGACTTCATCAACAAAGAGATGGACATTGAACTAATGGCAAAGCAAGAAGGCAAAACAATGCTGCAGTACTTGAAACACATGGACAATGGCAATCAGGCAAGAGTAGTGTTTCCCCAAGGGATGAGTGTGGTGCAGGAATATAGAGAAAGGGCAAAGACCGGGGACAGCGTTCTGTACTTTGTGGGATTCATTGGCGAGAAGCTGGACACTGTGGATGACAGCATGGACAAACAGGCCTGGCAGATGGATGCAGTGCTCATAGCCGAGTTGAAGAGTCAGGAAGACATCTTGGCCTACTGCAGTGCAGAGAGAAGTCCTGGGGGTAACTGGGGGAACCTGGTGTTGTTCCGGCACCCCCGGGCCATACAGAAATGGAGTCAACTCAAGATTCACGACAATGCTATAAGGTACTCACCAGGTTTCCAATCTACTTTTTTTACTGGTGCAGTTTTTCAAGCCTTATTTATATTATATATTTTGATCAGTTTTCGAAATGTACATACGCCAGGGTTTTAATAGTATGATAATAGTGGGAAACACCCACCTAGATACAAAACTGAAGATTTAGTAAGCAATGAAAGGTTGGTTCATTCTAACTGGAATCCATGAGCAGATGGGTTGAAATTGGTCTTCATCATAACATGCTTATCCCCGGTGAACATCCGGGTAAGACGTGGTCTCCAACAACCCAGTCTTCTACCGATGGAACATTCGGGTTAAAACTGGTCTTCAAACCATGCTTGTCCCCTGTGAAGATCAGATGAGAATTGTTCTTCAACAAACCATGCTTGTCGCCCGTTAACATCCGAGTTAGAAATTATCTTCAGCAGCCCATGGGGTCAGACTCACTGCCTATGGTGCATGTCATCGTACCCCAGTTGCTTAGATCGATGCTCCTGCTATCAATCACGTGATTGTCGAGACCAGATTAAGTGCAAACCGCCGTCACATAACAGGAATATTGAGGAGTGTAGCGTTACAAAAAAACCCCGAACAAACAAGCAAACATTCTCGCTGGATGCAATCTTAAACCTCGACGCCATTTCCTGACTATAGTTTGGTCTGAAAAAACTTCCACAAGAATCTGTTTTCGTCAGTGACACAGTTCCGTCTTAATCTATGGAATGCTTTCAGGGTGGACCGCAGTGTCTTATCTATCTAATGTCATCTGTTTGTTTCAGACAGTATCTTAAAGAGAATACACTATGTTATGTCTTGTTTCAATGGTCGCTTGTTTAGCCGAAGTGGCCCCCTGTCAGGGAAGACTATTGCTGAGAAACGCAAAAGACTCTTTCTTCAATCACCGTGTATCGGAATTATACACGAGATTTGATGGAAGAAGTGTCATTAAGTAATTGGGGAGCCACTAAGTCTTCTTATAGATGAAGAAAACATTTCGTTCATATCCACACGCCGAAGACCCGGGTTCGATTCCCCACATGGGTACAATGTGTGAAGCCCCTTTCTGGTGTTCCCCGCCATGATATTGCTGGAATATTGCTAAAACTAAACTAAACTCACTAACTCACTCACTCACTCACTCACTCACTCACTCGTTCATATTCATGATTATTTAACTAATTATTATAATTTTGCGTTTTTTCCATTGGATGAGACACAGCGCATGACAGCGAAATTTAACGACAGTTTTCGTCTTTCATCTATTTTTCACGAAACTGATTTCTTGAAATGACCTTGAAATTCTTGAGAAAGTCCCATTAACGATTAAATACAGAAGTTTTGCCTTTGATCATAAAGACAATTTATCTTAATCTCTGCATTTGAGTATACCATCATAAAGACAACTCAAAGAGTGTGACGAACATCTTCGCTGCGACCCATCCAAATGAACGAATCTAGCACCAACGTCCCTACAGTTTGGCGCTCACATTTGGCAGAATCATACTCAAAAACACTCGAAGTGAAAATCAATTTTAACAATTGTACTTCCTCGCGATGTTCCGTCTCTATAAATACAGTCGTTCTGGTGTAGCATGCAGAGACTACCATTCCCTTAGCAATCATCCAAACACCCACCCGTGCATGTTCCCTGCGCGCACTAGTCTTGTGCATATCCCCTGAACCAAACCACGCATCCGCTTGTGCTTGAGCAGTGTACGAATACATATTGACTTGTCTCATGTTTTCCAGGGATATATCTCCTGCCTACTATACGTCTATAAGGATACATCGTGGAGTGCTACCCCAGGGACTCGCCTCAGACAGGTTCACTGTAGAGAGGACGCTGTTCGTCAACTACGACAACATCACCCATACAGTACAACATCGTCACATCGAGGCGTGGCAGTCCACGCTCACAGATACACCAACGAGGCCCAGTTATGCTTAATGATGTTACATGTTACATTTACTATGGACTTTTGTTACAATATGTGTATGTTCTTGTTGCTTGACTATTTAAGTGCTGCTTCTTGTTATATTTAAGTTTGGTTTGGGAGCTCACATTGGTCACTCCACATAGTTATTCAAAATGACAGATTACATGTACTTAACATATTTGAAAATTCATTTATCCAGAAAAGTCCTTGATAAATCGCATGTGTCGCAATTTCACTCTTTGTCACATTTACCCACTCAACTTTTATCACGACCAAACATAACAGAATAGGTTCTACAGAAAGATAATATATATGGACAAACAACTTCCTTAATACAATAGACAAAAATTCAAAAAGTGCACTGGCGTACCATTCATGTTTAAGATGTGCCACTCAATTTTATTTCATTTTTAAGGTTCAACTCTTACAATCTTACCCTATTGTATAGTCAACTGGCATCTCCAGTTGAAACCCTGAAAACCTAATCCACTGTAAAAACACTTAATCTATATCCCGCGCGTTTGAATCCAATATTCGCCTTATAATGTTTCTTGATCACTTAGCACCACACTAGTATATACCCCATCTCGATCGTCAACTTGTAACATTATAAAATGTGGCGGGTTTTCAACGAGAGAACAGGGAATACATCAAAGCATGATAAAAATGACGATGTGAATAAAATCCATTGATACGACATTGAAGTGTTTTGTCTTATCCTCTGTGCTCTCTGAAGATTGTGGTTTGGAATTTGCTGATACAGCTGAAACTTGAATAGGCAAGTTTCGCTATCAGTGCGCCACGATAACGCATTGTAGAACTGTGAATAACATACTGCGTACTTCCCGGCATGCTGTGCACTCTCCTACCCAGAGTTCCATGCGGCCAGCCAGCATAGTACCTCTGCCACAGGCCAGAAAGACGTTTCGTCACATCTTGCACCGTACATTCAATATAATCTACATATTTCTGAACTCTTTTATTTTTGACGAGTCTACACATCTAATTAAACATCTCTGCTAGAATGGTTTAGTTTCACCGAGAAAATATCCTAAAACTTGTAACACTATTTCGATTTGCGTAGCGATCCTTTGTTTACATACTTTGTACGGCTCCGCGTACTGTCATCGAAGCCGACGGAGAGCAAACGATGCAACCAGTTTGATATCTAAATATGTACTGTCATAAATGTTACTGTCGCAGTTGTGGAAGAATATATATGGTACAATGTAAAATATTGTGAAGAGCGCGCCGAAAAGCTTGCGTAAGGCCAGTCTCTTCTTATTGTGAATATGCGCGTTTGTTTACAAACAAGAGAAAAGTCCGGTCACGTGATATGCAAATTAGCTTGTGGGTGTGATGTTATGCTAAGTCATCACTGCGCCGGAGTGTGCATGCTGTGTGGACTGTTTCTAAAATCAACCAAAGTACACTCACGTACTTGCTGTACCCAATCCACGTCTACTCCGCCCCAGTTGTAAGCTGATGCTGTAAACACACTGAAGGAGGGAATTTGCAGTGTTGCGTTGGCTTCAGACGTGGCCCTTGGACCACGGCATCTCAAGATGTTTACTTTTTGGGGCTGGAACCTCTGAAAATCCAACCAGGATCATCGACGTTGCAAGCGAACGCTTTAACTACTGGGCTATCACGCTGGGCGCGCATTTTCTGACGCGACGTAAAACTACATCAGCAGCCGAAAGGATTCACGGGTGGTGGAGGAAAATATACTTTCGCCTAGATTAAATAATACAGCATAAGTGTCACCTACATTGAAAACACAACGGATGCGTCACAGATTTATTTACATTCAATTTAGAAACAGGTGTGTCACGCAAACACATTTGGCCTCAGTGGAAAAGACAGTAGATGTATGAACTAATTGACAAACACAGTATATGTATGGCCTGAAAGAAAAACACAGTAGAGGTTTGGCGTAAGTGTAAAACACAGGAAATTGTGACCAAAGTATAAAACACAGTAGATTGGTACCAAAGTGTAAAACACAGTAGATTGGTACCAAAGTGTAAAACACAGTAGATTGGTACCAAAGTGTAAAACACAGTAGATTGTGACCAAAGTGTAAAACACAGTAGATTGTGACCAAAGTGTAAAACACAGTAGATTGTGACCAAAGTGTAAAACACAGTAGATTGTGACCAAAGTGTAAAACACAGTAGATTGTGACCAAAGTGTAAAACACAGTACATTGTGACCAAAGTGTAAAACACAGTAGATTGTGACCAAAGTGTAAAACACAGTACATTGTAACCAAAGTGTAAAACACAGTAGATTGTGTAAAAACACAGTAGATTGTGACGAAGTGTAAAAACACAAAGTGTAAAACACAGTAGAGTACCAAAGTGTAAAACACAGTAGATTGTGACCAAAATGTAAAACACAGTAGATTGTGACCAAAGTGTAAAACACAGTAGATTGTGACCAAAGTGTAAAACACACAGTGTTGACCATTGTAAAACACAATTGTGACCAAAGTGTAAAAACACAGTAGATTGTGACCAAAGTGTAAAACACAGTACATTGTGACCAAAGTGTAAAACACAGTAGATTGTGACCAAAGTGTAAAACACAGTACATTGTGACCAAAGTGTAAAACACAGTAGATTGTGACCAAAGTGTAAAACACAGTACATTGTGACCAAAGTGTAAAACACAGTAGATTGTGACCAAAGTGTAAAACACAGTACATTGTGACCAAAGTGTAAAACACAGTAGATTGTGACCAAAGTGTAAAACACAGTACATTGTGACCAAAGTGTAAAACACAGTAGATTGTGACCAAAGTGTAAAACACAGTAGATTGTGACCAAAGTGTAAAACACAGTAGATTGTGACCAAAGTGTAAAACACAGTAGATTGTGACCAAAGTGTAAAACACAGTACATTGTGACCAAAGTGTAAAACACAGTAGATTGTGACCAAAGTGTAAAACACAGTACATTTTGACCAAAGTGTAAAACACAGTAGATTGTGACCAAAGTGTAAAACACAAAACACAGTACATTGTGACCAAAGTGTAAAACACAGTAGATTGTGACCAAAGTGTAAAACACAGTAGATTGTGACCAAAGTGTAAAACACAGTAGATTGTGACCAAAGTGTAAAACACAGTAGATTGTGACCAAAGTGTAAAAAACACAGTACATTGTGACCAAAGTGTAAAACACAGTACATTGTGACCAAAGTGTAAAACACAGTAGATTGTGACCAAAGTGTAAAACCAAAGTGTAAAACACAGTAGATTGTGACCAAAGTGTAAAACACAGTAGATTGTGACCAACAGTAGATTGTGACCAAAGTGTAAAACACAGTACATTGTGACCAAAGTGTAAAACACAGTACATTGTGACCAAAGTGTAAAACACAGTACATTGTGACCAAAGTGTAAAACACAGTACATTGTGACCAAAGTGTAAAACACAGTAGATTGTGACCAAAGTGTAAAACACAGTAAATGTACGGCGTAAGTGTAAAACACAGTAGATGTATGGCCTGAATGTATTGATCGGGAAGCCAGGTTTCGACTCACACGGGGTTTTTTTATTTCTTGTCTATCAATCCCCAAAGTAGGTGACCTTTTATATAGATGACCTTCTACAGCTGGCGGGCCAATACGATTCTTGAAAAAATGAATAATGATAAAGATCCCATATCTATTTTAGCTGAGACGTTTGGGCATTTTGTGAACTTGTAACCGGCAGAAAACACGTGCATGTGGTGTTACCCGGTACAAATTTAGAGTATCCACACTCTCAAACAAAAGGAACCAGCTTTGCGATTCCGGGTTAGAATCGGCACAGGGCAGCCGACACTGGTCTGAAGCGACCAAATAAATCGGGTGTTCAGGCACTTTGTTTGACTGCGAATCAGTGTACATTGACGGCTCACAATATTTACAGTATTATTACGTCTCTTTTGTTTGTGCACCGCTCTCGTCCAGCGATTGGGGCGGTGGTGTAGCCTGTATTGGTTATAAAAGTCTTCGCTCGTCAGGCCGACGACCCGGGTTCAAGTCCCCACGTGGATACAAGGTGTGAAGCCCATTTCTGGTGTCCTCTGCAGTGATAATGTTTGAATATTGCTAAAAGCGGCCCGCAAAAACGTCACTCACTCATCTTGCCAGAATATTGTCATGTGCGTCTTCAAACATCTAACAAACCTGAATGCAACTGTTTGTGAGAGGTAATTTATGAACCAATGACTTTCAAGTCGACCTTGACATTTGACACAATCGTGATGCATGTTAGATTTGATTTGTCTTAATGCATTGCTTTTTTATGAAACAATGATGAATATTGAACCACGTTATAATCTGTGTCGTCTGGTAGCTGTTTCTTATCGTTCTAGTAATAGATAGTCGAGTTATCTTATAAACAAGCATTTATGGCGCTAATCTCACAGTGAGTGGCCTTCACCTTTAATGACGTCAATAATCTTGCGACATTATTAGATGTTTCCAAATTAGGTGGTTATACATCATACTAATAAGACATTACTAATTAAATACAATTGTCCTCGTTTACACAAGCCTCTCAAGGGGCGATGAGGTAGCCCAGTGGTTAAAGCGTCTCACTCGTCACGCCGAAGACCCGGTTTCGATTCCCCACATGTGTACAATATGTGAAGCAATTTTCTGGTGTCCCCCCGCCGTGACATTGCTGGAGAATTGCCAAACACACTCACTTATTGTTCATTCCGAATGCCTCCAAACATTCCAGAGCATACACGTGACGCATTTCAAACTATTGAGGCTCAGGTATCTGTCAGAAGTGGATGGATGGTCAATATCTCAAATTAGTATGGAATCCTAGAAGGGACATTCTCGCGTTGTCGCGTTGTCGCCTTTTCAAAAACAAGCCAAAGAGGCAAAATGAACCAAAGCGCTACTATGCAAAACGGCCATTTTGTCGCGTTTTGAATGATATTTCTCTATTCATGCAAAGGGCGACATAACGACAATTTTCAAAGTCTAAATATGTTGCGTTGTCGCACTGTCGTCCCAACTAAGATGTATTAAAAAAAAGCAAAAAAATGAGCGACAACGCAACAACGCGACATAATGAATATGTCGCATTGTCGCGTTGTCGCCTTTTTCGATTACCGGTGCGCATGTGTAGAAAGTCAACTAAATGCACAAATGGCTAAATTGTTTTGGTTAATTTTGCCTCTTTTTGCTTGTTTTTGAGAGGGTGACATCGCGACATTTCCCTTCTAGGATTCCATAAATCAAAGCCAACATCCGAATATCTCTGCTTGTGATTTTGATCCAAATAAGCTTTCATACATAACACATCATAATTCGGTTACCAGGTCTGAGATTATAACACAGGACACAAGATCCTATCTTGTCTTAGTTCAGGGCGCAGCTTTGACACAATACTTATTACTCCAGGTCACCACTAATATTTCAACAAGTAAATGATCTTGAAAAGCATCAGAATCTAACACAAGTAAGCATCATTATAATGATGTCTGGAAAAAGGAAAGGTGTGGAAACGTCCCTTCATGTTTATACAAGACTAATTTCTGTTGATGGTAAGCAACACTCAGTCGTCGTAAGCTGACGTACAAAGAAAATTACATAAATTATATTTTTAATTGTAAAAACTGTAAAAGAGACCAATCAAAGGCAACCATCGTTTTTGTGTCCAGCCAAAGTATAAAAAACGCGCCATTTTAGCAGCGCCCTTGATATACTTGAATCAAGTGAGTGAGTGAGTTTAGTTTTACGCCGCACTCAGCAATATTCCAGCTATATGGCGGCGGTTTGTAAATAATCGAGTCTGGACCAGACAATCCAGTGATCAACAGCATGAGCATCGATCTGCGCAATTGGGAACCGATGACATGTGTCAACCAAGTCAGCGAGCCTGACCACCCGATCCCGTTAGTCGCCTTTTACGACAAGCATAGTTGCCTTTTATGACAAGAATGGGTTGCTGAAGACCTATTCTACCCCGGATCTTCACGGGTCACTTGAATCACTTCCCGACTGCTCTGCTGGAACATCTCCAAATCAGAAATATAGCCAATAACAAAGTCACTTGTCGTACTTATAATTTATGCGAAGTTTCACAATAACCTACAACAGCTCATAAAGATCGGAGAATGAGCCCTACACGCATTTTAACAAACATAAACTCCGATCTGCTGCCTTGGAAACGCAAAAATAAAAGCATATATAGCGAGAAAGACTTAAAAAGTATGCAAAGTTTAATAACAAATATTTACTTAAATTTCTCCGGAAATTAATCCATCCTTCATTCTCAAACTCCTGTTTATCAGAGGTCATTTTCAGCACTTCACGGTTATACACTGTTTCAAGTGATGGAGGGAACTACTTTTGCGGTGGCAAAAGCTAGTTCAACCGACGCAACTAAGTTACATCGAGAGAGAAATTGAAAACCTTATTAAAAAAAGAAATCTTAATATAAGACGCCTGCCTCGAATAAACGCCAGTACCGATGGCACAACACAACACAAGAACGGTCCTTATTGGTGGATTTATGGACACGTCAGTGGTTAATAGTACGCTGTCTGTGGGTATAGGCGTCGTAAAGCCTCACTCACTCACTCACTCACTCGCAAATAAGGTCGGTGGGGTAGCCTAATGGTTAAAGCAGGTTGCAGGGCATTTATAATCCTGCGGTCTAATTCAAGTCAAGATTAGATGTGGGCGGTGAGGTAGCCTTGTGGCTAAAGCGTCCGCTCGTCACGCCGGAGACCTGGGTTCGATTCCCCACATGGGTACAATGTGTGACACTGCTGGAATATTGCTAAAACCAGCGTAAAACCATACTATAGTCCGTTTGGCTCAAAAGCGGACCGATGAATTGCAATGTAACTCGAAAACTAATAAACATATAATACTCAATGAAAAGCTGATCATAATCAAAACATCAGACCAACTCTGTGAGGTTTTTGCAGAATTTATGTCCTAAAATTAAAAAGTTGTTTAACAAACTATCATTAAAATATTGACAAAGTTCACTATTTCTTACGAGGGGAGGAGTGCAGAGAAAGGGACAGGCAGGTGTTAGAGAAGCACGTGCACCAGTGCCCACCAAGTTATTGATTCATTAACCTGTGCTGTGCCGTCTCCATCCTTTCTCGCACACCTGGCTGTCCCTTTCTCTGCACTCCTCCCTCGTAACAAATAGTAAACTGTGTCCAAATTTTAATGATAGTTTGTTAAACAATTTTTTTTATTTTTTAGGATATAAATAACTCACTCAACTCACGCACTCGCAAATAATCACTGAAGCGTACGTAAAACATCTTCTCTTAGTGGCGTTTAGAATTCCTAATAATATTTGATTGTTTATTATTTAACGCCGCACTCAGCAATATCCCAGCTCTATGGTTGCGATTAAATACTCGGGTCTGGACCAGACAATCCAGTGATCAACAGTATGAGCATCGGTCTAGGCACACTGGCATACGAATGATGAGCAAGGTAGATCTACGTAGAAAATAGCCAGGAAGGAAAACCTTTCTCCTTCTCACTTTGCAGCAAAATGTTTATAACTATTGTGAAATTCGATCAGAGCGTTTTTAAAAATATTGTTCATATGTTTCGCCAGAGACCATATACCGCACATAGATTTAAGTTGTTATATCGCATTTCACGTTTAACCAAACTACACCTTTTAGACAACGCCGGCCGTCGCTTTCCCTGTGATAAAGACAAAGGTTATCGATATATTGGTGACTGTAGTTCTGTGTGACCTCACTGGTGAAGAGTAATTTCATATTTTATCTGAATACTCTTTGTATGCAAGAAAGAAAGAAACATGTAACTAATTCTGTAACAATATGCTAAACCAACAGACATTTGCACACCTTTAAAAACACAACTTACAATTCGCTAGATTCATTCTTAAAAGACAAGCTGTCTAGAGATTTATGACAACTGGGTATAATTGCGTGTAACTCATCTTAACAGACGGCCTGTAGAGCTACATACTGTTTTCTAAAATTGTCACTGTGCCTCTTGGGAACAAATACCAATAAAGGTTTGCATTTTGAAATAATGACATAGCCAGATTTTATATTGCGCTGTTGACAAATGATTTAGCATTTTAAACTGATCTTAAACTAGTTTTAATTAATCTGTGATAATTTAGTTGTTTTGCTGTTCTTCGCTAATAGCATTTTTAAAAAATATAAATACACATATCTATATTTTCAGTATACGGCTCTTTGTCTTCACGATATGGCTGAATATTGACGTAAAATGTTAACTCACTCACTATAAACTCACTTAAAATAATAGCATCCCATTTGAGGACATCCATATGTATGTGTGATGGTGCTACATGAAAAGGCTATCGCTTTACTTATATCAAATTGTTGTTGAATACTATTTTTTTTCATTTTGCAGTTGATGCGAACCGTTATAAAATTCAACCCGTCTACATATGCCGTCTGCACATTCGTGACCAACTCGTGTTATTCCGGGACATGCCGAAGAACGAGGTTACGGAAAGGGGCGAGTGGTGACGAATGGCGTGGTCCCAGACAAAGTCGTTTCCGGAAATTATCTCCCTTTAGCGTCTCTGGCTTTTTTGAGCTGTTGTTGAGCCACTGAGGTAGACTTTCGTGTTTTCTACGAATGCGCTTGACATGTTTTTCATTTTATGTGCATTATTGGTGATGTGAAGTTCAAGGAAGTCTTTTTCATATCAAAACTAGACTTTATACGTGTAGACAAAAGTAGAACATTACATAAACTCCTTTCCATTTGTTTAAGTCATGATGTGTCCGGTTTTCGATCAGTAATCTTTTGTTCTAATTTGGCATTGCTTACAGTCAGTGTGGTTAATTTACAGCAACGCCAGTCTAACATGAACGAGCAGTCCGGTTCAATGTTGGTATTTGTGTTTACAAACGGAACAAACTGAACGTAAGAAGAAACGCACTGAAAGCAGAACCGTTAATTCACAGTGAGACAGTGAACGAGGTGCGTTATCACTGACCATTCTGACGCTGAAGGGGATTTAGTCGGCAAGGGTACTACAGTTATGGGGAGTACTACACTTTACCGGGCGCACTTTTTCAGATTAATTAGCACTGCTGAGATTCCCTAACCCTAAAGATCGTAAAGGGTGCAGCGAAGGCTGCACCCGGTAAAGTGCATTCTAGCCCAGTTATGTACCCAAGTTACATTTCTGTATACAGGTTACTACCCTAGCCAAAATCTGAATACAGAAACGTAGGATGCATTCTGCATTGTGCTGTTTTCTTCATCGGAACTGTCATACTGTTGTAATACATTTGATTACCTTATATAAGAAACGACCATACACAGTATCACATATTTCGCAATGCACAATACCACTCAAAATCAGTTGAACAGGAATAACTACATACAGTTTTGGGTTGCGGAATATGGACTCGTCCGCCGTTTAGGGTGCCGGGAATGTTTACTGTATTTTTATTTTGTTTACACATCTTTAGTACCTGTGCTGACAATGACCCCTTCAGCATCACTGACGGGGTCATGGGTGCCTTCATGCCAGTTTTTTTTGCATTACAAGCCCCTGTACGTTAGGTGATTTGAAATATCACCTCTCAGAATTTACACAGTAAAAAAGTGCATTGAAATGCCAACACCTTATGATGTATTTATTACATGGAAAGTCTGATTGGGGAATTGACAGATTACATTCAGTTTGGTATATACCTCAGTATGCAGTTACACCCAACCTGGTTGTTATCTTGGTACTTTTTACAACTATGCTTGTGAATACCCAAGTTACACCCCACATTGGGAGAGACATCAAGTAATCGTAAATGTTTTAGGGTGGATGCTTTCCCTATCATATCAGCCATTTGACCAAAGTTAGTACAGTTTGTAACACAGATTCGTATTGAGATTGGAGAAAAATCACTTTTAAACTTATAATGGATCAAACAAGGACATTTCGACAACTACTAAATAGATCAATTCCATCCTCATTGGCAAATGTTATTATGACACAATTAGAGTAACTGGTGCTATTAATTAATAAAAATAATGTGGTACTTATATCCTGATTTATGCTTTTGGTATATATCAGTTCTAGTTCCATGGTTTCAGGAGTGAATGAGACAGCATGGGTGACATCAAGCAGTTTCTTTATGCATGGCTGGGGAAGAAGAAGGTCACCCCAGATTATGACTTCAATACAGGGGGACCAAAACATCGTATGAGGTTCAAGTGTGAGGTATGTTCCACAAACAACAGCAGTTTATATAGATCCTGGTAATATCTGCAAGCACTATCACCTTCGAACATCATTTTAGTCAGCTAGTTCAAAACTACTTACTTGTGTGAACAAGTAAACATCCAATGATGGTAGTGATTATAGAGAAGCTGAGAGCTATAAGTCCTAACCTGTTCTCAGTGCTTCAGTTTTGCTAGAATTTACAAATTCATACTGTAACTCTATAGCAGGATATTACCGGTACTGATGTCATCATGTCTCACGAAGTAGAGGGTTTTGTTTTTATCGATACTGTATCAGCATGATCAATACATATCTATGAATATGAAAACTTGATAATTCACTGCCACAGAAGGTATACAAATATTAAGATTATCATTGTTAAGACACACAATGAAAAGTCAAGCACACAATTTATTTTTAATCATATAATGGATCCTCCTAGTTCATTTTAGTGTTGACAGTTGCAGGTCTACAGGTATAGCATCAGGAGGTATAGCTAATGATATTACGACTCGGTATATATCCTGATACTTTTAAGACAATATATCAATACAAAAAATTTCACCTCAATTACACACCTACCTTTCAGAAGGAATTTGGCACCCAAAAAAAGCCTAAATTCTTTATTGTTCACTAGGTTCGTGTTGATGGCTACGACTACGTTGGTGTTGGCAACTCCACCAGCAAGAAGGATGCACAGGCCAACGCTGCCAGGGACTTTTGTCAGTATCTTGTCCGCAAATCAGAAATGCTTGCCAGCGAAATACCTGGGGTGAGTCATAAAATATCTGGCATCATTTGATGACATTCAGACAATCTGGAAGTGCTCTACTGATCCACAAGGGCTCTACTGATTTGTATATATCAACAAGGTGATCAACTAGACAACAGTTGTCAGATTTTTTGTAGTCTGCTTTTGCAGTCTTTGCCGTATTTCACGAATTTCAAGAGTAATAAAAAAACTACTGATCTGATATGATGTGATAGTTTAGTAGGATTCATACAGAATAAACCCGTGAAGATCCGGGTTAGAATTGATCTTCAGTAACCCATGCTTGTCGTAAGAGGTGACTAACAGGATTGGTTGGTCAGGCTCGCTGACTTGGTTGGCACATGTCATCGTATCCGAATTGCGCAGATCAATGCTCATGCTGTTGATCACTGGATTGTCTGGTACAGACTCGATTATTTACAGACCGCCAATATAGCTGGAATATTGCTGAGTGTGGCGTAAAAGTAAAGTCACTCACTCATACAGAATAGTTACAAATCAGATAAGTAATAAGCCTGAAGTAAAATACAACTGAGATAAAAAGCCTGTAAACTGTTTTCAACACATTTTGCAAAGGTGTTACAATGTTTAATGGTGCAAGAGAGTAAACTCACTGTTTCTCACAGCTGGAGCTGACTACAGCGCGCCACCACAGCCAGGGGCAGATACCTTTAGAGAAGGGGCTGGATTACCTGGAGGACGTCTCCCGCCTCACCAGACCCTTGGTATACTATTTCTTCAATTATTGAATTACTGAGAGTCTCTTCACACTGTCTGTATCATTGCCATTGTATTGAAATGTGTTCTATCCACATCTGTTGAAATCACTTTTGGGTAATCGGGGTAATGAACATATTCATGTTCAATTATTTAAACAACTCCTTGAATTTTTAATTGTTTTGCTCAATTCTTTAATTATGCTAAAGTTGTGGGCACAGAACAGTCCTGGTCCTACCTCATTCTGTGGAACAGTTGAACAAAATTCAAACTCATTCACCTGATGAAGGAGTAAGGATATACCCAGAAACATTGTGTTCCTCTTAATAAAGAAGTTGACATCCATAAAAAGTCTCTTCCTTAGTTGAACAAAATGTATGTTAATTTCACATGAAGTCCTCTAATGAATGTTAGTTAGTGTTCAGTCAAATTATTAATTTGATGTCAGCCACAAATGAAGGAGGAAAATAGAAGCCAAGAACACCATGCTCTTGTGTCATCATACTTTAAGGCCTCATTCCCCCATTGGGATTCCGCATTGGAATTGTTCTCTAACAACAAGGATGCACGCCACCAAACAGATTGTGTGGGCCGACTCAAGGACTGCGTTGATTGCAAGTTCTCATACCAGTGTTCACTAATAGCGTCTGACCCTCTGACAAATCCGGCAGATTCGCCAACGGTCAGAAAGAAGTCTACAACCCGCCGGCCCCAGTGTCTGACTGTGTATTTCACAATGACTTTGACTGAAGTTGTTTTATGGGACATGTGACACTTGTTTGCTGTTTACAAATCTTATGTTTGTTAATAATTTCAATGTCAATTATAAGAAATATTAAATCTGAAATGTGTGTTTAATTTTATTCCATGGGTCCTGTGCATTTTCAATGGGTCAGACAGACATCTGAAACTTACAGGACCCAATGTCCTGTGACTTTGAAACACCATTCGTGAACACTGTCATACGCTGATGACATGGATCATTGTTCTTATAGCATCACTGGATTGTCTGGTTGAGACTGCTGTAATACGGGTGGAATATTGCTGCGTGTGACATAAAGCAACCAATAAACAAACTATCTACCTTATCTATGTGAAGCTCCTTCATTCACGCTTACCTCCCCTTGCAGGTGGCGCTGACAGCAAACCAATGGGTGCACCCCGCGAGTTTCCCATGTACCAGAGAGGACCACCACAGGCTTATCTCGACAGGCTGGCTGCTGACAAGAGAGTTATGGAAGAGGTACAGTTTACTTCCACCTTCAACAGTAACTTAAATTTTAAACAGTCAGTGATGGATTCCACACCACAGTTGGATTTTCCTATTTAACATCACAATCAAAGGAACTTTTTCTGTCTGGGTTCAAAAGTCAGGACATGACTCACATCTGCTTTGTGCTTGGTAAATAGAAATCTTTTTTGACTTTCAGTCCGAGGATGTAGACTTGAATGCTGATATCCATGGCAACTGGACGCTGGAGAATGCCAAGAGTCGACTTCACCAGTTTCTGCAGCAACATAAAATACATACAGATTACAAGTATTCCATGATGGGACCTGACCACAACCGGTAAGAGTAAGATACACACAGACTACAAGTACAGACACGATACAGACAGACTAAAAGTACACACAAACTACACACAGACACAGACTACAAGTACACAAGATACACACAGTAAGGTACACACAAGATACACACAGACTACAAGTACACACAGACTAAACTATACACACACATACAAGTACACACAAGATACACACAGACTACAAGTACACACAAAGATACACACAGACTACAAGTACACATACACAAGATACACACACAGACTACAAGTACACACAAGATACACACAGACTACATACACACAAGATACACTACACTGCAGGTACACACAAGATACACAACAACGATATACACTACACAAGATACACTACAGATACACACACTACAAGTACACACAAGATACACACACTACAAGTACACACAAGATACACACACTACAAGTACACACAAG
The DNA here is from genome assembly GCF_003918875.1 of Haliotis rubra. Classification (NCBI taxonomy): domain Eukaryota; kingdom Metazoa; phylum Mollusca; class Gastropoda; order Lepetellida; family Haliotidae; genus Haliotis; species Haliotis rubra. The sequence continues at coordinate 432,116 of NW_025767318.1, forward strand.
ATACAGTACACACACGAAGTGCACTACAAAAGTACAGATACACACACTACAAGACACACACACTACAAGTACACATGATACACTACACTACAAGTACACACAATACATGCACACAGACTACAAGTACACACACAGATACACACACTACAAGCAACACACAACGATACACACACTACAAGATACACACACACACTACAGTACACACTACAAGTACACACGACACACAAGATACACAGACTACAAGTACACACGATACACACACTACAAGTACACATACACACAGACGATACAAGTACACGAATGCACAACTACAATACACACGATACACACTACAAGTACACATAACATCCATACTACACTACAAGTATATACACACGGACTACAAGTACACACGATACACAATACACTACAAGTACAGATACAAGTACACACGATACACACACTACAAGTACACACAAGATACACACACTACAAGTGCACACACGACGATACACACACTACAAGTACACACACGATACACGGACTACAAGTACACACATACACACTACAACTACATGTACACAAGATACACACACTACAAGTACACACGATACACACACTACAAGTACATGGACACACACACACACACTACAAGTACACAGTAATACACACACACACTACAAGTACACACAAGACACACTACAGTACACACAACGATACACACACTACAATGTAATACACACACACACTACACACAAGATACACACTACAAGTACACGATACACAACTACAGTACAAGTACACACAAGATAGTACAGCCTCGGACTACAAGTACACACACGATACACACACACTACAGTACACACACACACAATACACACACGAGGATTACAAGTACACACATATACAGTACACTACAAGATACACACACAAATACACACACACAGGGACACAACAAATACACACACTACAATACACACAATACTACAATTACAACACACAATACACACAGACTACACAACACAACTAAGAACACACACAGTACACACATACACACAATAATACATACAAGTACACACAGATGCACACAGTACAAATAGATGGCTTAGTGGTAGAGTCCCAGAGATAGCGGAAGGTCGGCGGGTTCGATCCCTGACCCCTCATACCAAAAGATGTTAAATATGGTACTTGTTGGTCCCTGCCTGGTGCTCGGCATTAATGGGTGTATAATGTGTTTTGAGTGGGGTATTCATGCTTCACTGCGCGCATGGTATCTCAGTGATCTAGCACTATAAAACCAGCTTAAGTCTGGGCTAGTACAAGCAGCCGCACGTACATCACACAGTACAAGTAACATGCACGATACAATCATATGAGATACACAAATATTCTCAAGAACACACAGTACGACTACATTAAACACCAATTTCACTTCACCTCACAGTACTTACAGTACAAGTACACACAGTACAAGTACATACTACATACAAGATACACACAGTACAAGTACATACAAGATACACACAGTACAAGTACACACAAGATACACACAGACTGTAAGTACACACAAGATACACACACACTATCAGTACACAGGCCACAACCCGTGAATGACCAAGGGTCACACACAATAAAAGAGTCACAATATTAAAGACAAGATATGCATTAGGACTATAAGTCCTAAGCCAGCAGTGAGTGTTAAACACAGTTTGCTAGACTGCCAAGACACAATCCAGTGCCAGATGAGACTGGTGGCACCAGATTGTGGACAAACATCTGTTATCAGCATCATGGTCATGTAACCTTTGTGCTGATGGGTCAGTTCACTATGGCAACAGCTTGATAGACTGGCAAACAGTTTGGGATTCATACAAAATGATGCACATTTTGGCTGGAGGTATTCTGTCTGATGATAGAAGTCATTCATTCAAGTCATATTGCAATAATATCAAGATGTTACCATGTGATGGGAAAGTAGCATTGCTGGCGTACTCATCCCTGATAATCCAGTGTATCATATCTCCATTCCATTATGACAATCAGGATCCAATTGCTACCATGTCTTTAACTTCTTGGAGTGGCAATTTCAAAGTTTGGAAGTACAATATTGACAAACTTTATGGATAACAACTTCTATGTCCTGAATGTGATGTTTCGATACAGATTCTGCTGTCAAGCAGGACTGCAAGAATGCTTGACAACAGTCCAAGAATCTGTATCGAAACTCAGGAAATAGGAAGTGTTGTTGCCTTTAAAGTTTGTTAATATTGTACCATTTACCATTTTTGTTTGGAGGAAGTGACGTCCACATCTGTACTCAAAGCTATGGTAGCAAATGGTTCCATGACTGTAGAAATCCCCGCACTGTTAGAATGTGGAAATGATGCACTGAATCCTCAAGAATGGGCAGCGTAGTGGTTTGTTGAAACAACCTTCATCACTGTCAAGTGAGGGCCATGTTCTACATGACTTGTGGGGATCGTGGAGAAACAACCTTCATCATTTGTGGCACTGTTGCTGATAGAGAATCAGCTGTGTACCACGCAGTGGGCATGTTCAGCAGTACACCAGTCAAATTACTAAACACATCTCAAAGTATCGAGAAAACTCCAGAAAGGTATCCAATGTAGGAAGATATAATTATTTATATCATTTATTTTAATAGTTACCTCAAGATGTTTAAAGATTTTGATATATTAGATGATATACAAAATTTGATAAATTAGTATACAAAATTTAATGCAAACAATTGATGCAAACAATTGTGAACAAGCTATGGTTTTGATAATCAGGTGATTCAGGGTATGTTGTGTAATGTTAGGATGTGTAATGTGATGACACAGCTCAGTCAGTGGTGTCACTGGCCGAGCTCTGGATGGAACTCTCTGTCTGGTGTACTGCTCAGCATTCTTGAGGTTGTTTCTCCATGATCTAGGGGCCCGTGGTGGGGAACACTTGGGACCATCTTCTTGAGTCAGGGAGGAAAGTGACAGGTGAGTATCTTGTATAATCAGACATTGTCCGATTTTGAATTCTGAGGTTAGAATAGATCCCCAGTAACTTATGCTTGTTGTAAGAGGCGATTAAACAGATTGGGTGGTCAGACTTGGTGATCTGGTGTATCAATACTATCATTGTAGCAAAATGGCATTGATCGCAGTTCTCAGGGATGGTGGGGTAGTCTAGTGGTTAAAGCGTTTGCTCCTCACTCTGGAGACCCAAGTTCGATTCCTTACCAGGGGTGGAAATAACCCATTGCCCAACGCCCGAGTCCAGTGTTTTTTTCTGTTGGGCAAGCAAATTTGTATATCACACTGTACCGGTGTCCAGTTGACTTTCCAATATTAATTATGTTGTTTATTTAAAAAATCAACAAGAAAACGGCCGGTATAGTGGAAAAGTTATCAGGGCAAGTGATTTTACATGTGCCACTGTACCGGAGTACACTAGCAATTTTAAAGTTATTTCCACCCCTGCTCACATAGGTACAATGTGTGAAGCTCATTTCTGTTGTCCCCCGCCATGATATTGCTGGAATATTGCTAAAAGGGGCATAAAACTATACTCACTCACTCACTCACTCATAATTCTCAGGGGTGGTGGGGTAGCCTACTGGTTAAAGCATTCGCTCGACACGCTGAAGATCCAGGGGTTCGATTCCCCACATGGCCACAATGTGTGAAGCCCGTTTCTAGTGTCCCCTGCCGTGATATTGCTGGAATATTGCTCAAAACAACGTAAAGTCAGTGTTCTATCAGAGACTATTATGTCTCTATTGACTATTTATGATAACCACTGCTGACCTGTCAAGATTGCAGTATATTTCACTATCAGAGACTTTTATGTCTCTATTGACTATTTATGTCTCTATTTTTAATTCTAACCACAGTAAAAGTGATATTGCTATTAATGATGTAAAACATATGTATTGAAACAAGGTTGCTGTTGTTGTGTTGTTGGTTCTTCCAGCAAATATGTCTCTGAGTGCAGAAACTTTTGGTGTGTTAATAAAGTAGTAGATGGCTTCTGTAACAACTGTATGTCCAATTCTGTATGTACAGAACCTACTTTGTATTCAGGGAATGCACTAGTCTGTATGTTACCCATCTTCTTTGTGTAGGGGAAATAAACTGACTGTTTGTGTGCTTGTGTTCCAGGAGCTTCATGGCCGAGATGAATTTCTATGTAAAGAAATTGAACCAAAGTAAGTAGCTGGCAATTACAGCAATAATTTGTGAGACCTATTCATGTATAAAATATTATGATGTTAAGTATTTCTGTACACAGATTAAACAGGAAATGTTATAGAATTATGGTGGGAAAATTCTGAAGTCTCATAAGAAATATGAAATTGTTAAAATGCGAAATTTTCCTTTAATTGTGGACTTTCCCATAATATAAAACAGGAAATAATGGAATGTTAAATTGCTTTATTACCCATGTATGGGTAGTTGCATACTGATCTCGTACGTCACACAAGTGTCGTATCGGGTTGACCTGTGTCGTAACGACTTGACCTGAGATTCTAGCGATTTGATTGGATAACCGATGACCTCTCAATTAGGTCACGTTGTGACGGAACTACTTTTTCATTCATAACAAACACGTGAATTCATTCATTCTAAAACTTATGCATTGTGGGAAGGTAAACATTGCAAATGTTGCCGTATCGCTGTTTAATTGTGAGTCGAACTGAGACATTATATGCGTCCAAAAACATAAACTCAAAGTTTCCACCAGTGAGGTTAGCCGTGTGAAGTAACTGCAAACTAAGAAACGGGGTGCTATGGAGTAGTTTGATGTAGGAGGCTGTACGAGGCGATGACAACTGACATGCATCCTGACGTCAGTTGCCAAGGGGGCAGACGAGCAAGGTGCAGTGACGTCATTACAGTGTGACGTCATGCAAAAACTTCACTACAGAGCAACAATCTTCCACAACCTCTTTATGAAACCGGTTTCGGTTTGAAACCATAAAAATAACAAAAATACACTATTTAGTCAATTTAATGCATGTAAGACGTGGGTAATAAATAAAATACCACACTTGGTCTCATAACATACCAATTATACGAAAATTTCGCTCGGTCAGATACCATAGGAAGGACACTCGTTTCATATAATTTGTATGTAATGAGACCTCGTGTAGTATTCTCTATGTATTGGTTCGATGTTATAGGAAAGATTTGATTCATTGACCCTCATGGGTACAGGAGGTGAAGCTGGTTTCTGGTAGACCATCGGTGGTACCCTGATTGTTTGACACATGTCATCGGTTCCGCAATTGGCGCAGGATCGGAATGCTGTTGATCACTGGATTGTCTGGTCCAGTTCGATTTACAGACCGCCCACATAGGGAATACAATGTGTTAAAACTCAACTCACTCTTTAATAGGAAAGATATGTCCCCATCAGGGGTGGAATTAACTTTAATATTGCTAATAACAGTGGCACATGCTTGCCCTGATAAACCATAACGATTTCCTTGTTGATTTTTTTAAATAAACAACATAATTAACACTCACTGGACTCTACCCCCTCATGGGATTGTGAAGCTGGTTTCTGGCACCATCTACCCTGATTGTTGCGGAAATGTTGCTGTGATGGCTAAGAATGCCAAGCATTCTAAATTCACACGACTTTCAATGTTCTCAGACATCCATGCACAAGAACACGGATCCAACAAGCAGGTAGCCTCCAAGTCCTGTGCTCTGTCCCTCGTCAGACAACTCTTTCACATGAACGTTATCGAGCCCTACACAGGTTTGAAGAAGAAGAAGGATTCCGAACAGGTGTGTATTGGAAGTCTTTCCAGTCAGTGACAGTACTGACACCTCTTGACCAAATGTATAGATGTAAAACAGAATACCTTAAACTAAAAGAATATTTACGGAGTATAGTTTGGTACTGTGGAAGTAACTATTGAGTGCATACACATTTAATGTGTTTGTTGCTGTAGTTGGCGCCGTACGACGTTGCTGTCAGCCCTGACTTACAGAACCAGATCCTGCAGGTTTTGGACAAGTGGGGTATTGATCCCGTGCCCAAGGTACGTGTGGCTTCAACAGAGCAGCCTTGTTGCTGAGAGTGGTTATCTTATGTCATTTCTAATTCAATTAGGGGCAGTCGGGTGGCCTTGTGGTTAAAACGTTCACTTATCGCACCGAAGACCCGGGTTCGATTCCCCATATGGGTACAATGTGTGAAAGGATGGAGGGGTAGCCTAGTGGTTAAAGTGTTTGCTCGTCACGCCGAAGACCCAGGTTCGATTACCCACATGGGCACAAGTCCATTTCTGGTGTCCCCCGCCAAGCTATTGCTAGAATATAGCTAAAAGCGGCGTAAAACTAAACTTCACTCAGTCACTAACTCACAATGTGTGAAGCCTATTTCCTTTGCCCTCCATTGTGATACTGATATTTCTGGAGTACTGCAAAAAGCAACATAAAACTATACTCACATTTCTCAAAATGAATCACTTCAGTTACTGAATCTAAAGCTTTACCGAAAGCTTCATCAATCAGAAGTGAACATGCTGTGTTTGATAGAATTGATTTTGTTCCTTCATTTGTTTAAAAGATTCAATCAGGCTTGGCCTAAATACAGATAGATACACCTTGTATGTATTGATATGTTCACAGGACACACTGTCAGTACATACTTTAAGAGGTCACTGCCTGAAAGTGTTTCCTTTTGTTATTAGCCAGATGTTTAGTAGTCCAACTTTTCGTATTTACTGATGTTTTGATTCTAATTTTGTCAGCCTCATGGCCCCCCTCAACCAGTAGAAGATGGCTCAATACCTCCCACATCCCTCCTCACTAATGTGTCACTGGATGAGTTCGAGCCCGCCCCCAAGAGGAACACCCCTGGGGTTGTGCCATGGTCCCCGCCCCAGCCAAACTGGAACCCCTGGATCAACTGCAACATAGACGAGGGACCACTGGCAATGGTGAGACTCTACTTGAATACAAGTAGCAAGTCAAGAGGTCTCTGTACCCATCTGCGATGAATGTTTGTAAAACTAATCAGATTACAGGTCCATTTGGTCAGACTCTTGGACTTGGTTGATGCATGTCATCCTATCAAAATTTAGTTAGTTGATGCTCATGATTTCAGTCACTAGATTATTACAGACTACAATCCCAGCCACCTGTATATTTCAGTTGAAATATGGGGAAGGAATGGTTATAACAAACTAAATAAAGCGGTCCCTTTGAGTTGCTTATAAGCCTAGGTTACTGTGTCTTAAAGCCAGCTATATAAATGTTGAGTGTATATTTGCCAACAGGCCAGTCTGGAGCAGGTGAGCCAGGATCTGTTCAACAGCTTGGACGACCAGCGAAACCGTGACGAGGAACTTCAGAGGGTACGTACACTCAGTATTTTTTACCAAAGAAAGCAGCACCTGGAGTGGTGATCGATTCAAGGCTGCATCAAATAAAAAGATCATATTTATTGCTACTTTGCCTGGCTGTGTAATATCTGAAAGGGGCACCTGTTATATTCTGCCAGACTTAATAGCTTAGTTAACATATGAAGTTTTGACTGAATAATTTGATCATCTGAGATGTTGATGACTTGTTTGTGGACATGTTTTGTAGATGACAAACGAGCGGTCCAAGTTGCCGGTGTTCGAGTCCCATGACTACATCCTTCAAACGATACAGCAAAGCCCTGTGACCCTCATCCGTGGGGAGACAGGGTGTGGTAAAACGACACAGGTGGGTAGAGATGATAGTAGACTTTTGGGGTGGGGGTGGGGGCATTGAGATGGGTTTTGGGTGGGGTGGTAAAACGACACAAGCAGCCAGTGCCAGCTGTAAGTGGCATCCATAAGGATAAGGTGGACAGACTCACTGACTATGTTATTAGAGTGTGTTACCATACCCTGCTGGGGGAGAGTGTAACGGGTGGGTAAAGATGATAGTAGACTTCTGGGGAGAGGGGTGTGGTAAAACTACACAGGTGGGTAGAGATGATGAGTAGACTTCTGGGGGAGACAGGGTGTGGTAAACTGCTACACGTGTTTTAAAAGCGACACAGCTGGGTAGAGATGATAGTGTGGGGCAGAATATAAGTACATTCACCATAACTTCACTTTATCTGATATATGACCAGTGTCTAACAATATATCATAATTATTCCAGCAAACCCTTGCTCTAAAAGAGTTATATCATATGGTCCTTAACTCACTCACTCAAACATATAATGGTCACTTTTCAGGTGCCACAGTTCATCTTGGACCAGATGGTGAATGAGGGTCGAGGTGCTGATTGTGGCATCATCTGCACACAGCCCAGGAGGCTGAGCGCTGTGTCTATTGCTGAGCGGGTCGCTGTTGAGAGATGTGAAAACCTGGGCATGTCTGTTGGATACAGTGTCAGATTTGAGTCGGTCTTGCCTAGACCGTACGGAGCTCTGCTGTACTGTACTGTCGGTGAGTGTCCATTATACACCACATACACATATACATACAAGCTGGGTGTTCCTGGGTCACTGGAGTAGCCCTGTGGTCAATGTGCTTGCTTATCACAGCAAAAGTCCAGGTTCAATTCCTCACATGGGTGACCGCCTCCGTGGTGTAGTGGTTAGAGCGTCCGCCCGGAGAGCGGAAGGTCGCAGGTTCGATCCCCCACCGCGTCATACCAAAAGACGTTAAAATGTGGTACTTGTTGGTCCCTGCCTGGCGCTCAGCATTAATGGGTACAACAAGGACTGGTCGGCTCGGAGTCAGTATACTGTGTCTGAGTGGGGTATTCATGCTTCACTGCGGCATGGTATCTCAGTGAACTAGCACTATAAAACCAGCACAAACACATACACACGCATGCACGTCGTCATATGAGCGAAATATTCTCAAGCACGACGTTAAACCCAATTTCACCTCACCTCACCTCACATGGGTACAATGTGTGAAAAACATTTCTGGTGTCCCCTACCTTAATATTGCTGGAATATTGCTAAAGATGGCATAGAATCATAATCACTCACACACTCCGCCGTTTTGAATATAGATAGAAGCTGATCTCCAATTCAGTGAGCCATTTTGATACCTGAGAAAAGTTTTGGGCATTGTGCATGTTTTGTGTAATTTTAGTACAGGAGAAAAGGAGACTGTCACTTGTGCCACAAATAGGTAGTGTTTGGGCCCATGGTATGTAGCATCAGGGAGTGGGATATGATACACTGGGTGATACAGAATACTATAGTGCGTTTGGCTCAAAAGCGGACCAATGAATTGCAATCTAACTCGAAAACTAATAAACATATAATACTCAATGAAACGCTGATTATAATCAAAACATCAGACCAACGCTGTGATTTGTTTGCAGAATTGATGTCCTAAAGTTAAAAAAGTTGTTTAACAACCTATCATTAAAACATTGACACTGTGAGTTCTTAAATTATCTCGCTGTTGGGGGTAGAGGATGTAAAAGTTTTAACTCAGTCCAGTGATTTCAAAACGTCCTTTAATCTCAAGTTCCAAGCTTTCTTATTTCACTTCTTCTAAATACAATCCACACAATGACAGAATAACAGTACCTAAACATTAATTTTGACAGTAAGTAAAACATGTCTAAACAATGAATGGACAGTGGCTGCACGGTGGCTGGACAGTGGCTGGACAGGTTGAAAAACCGTATGTCCTCTTAGCCCACAACACACAATCCTACAATTCTCTCTCAGAAACTTAAAAACATGTCTTACTTCTTCGGTATCTTAAAGCTCTCTGTTCCTTTCTCACACTCTTTCATTCCACATGTGTCACTTAAATTCTTGGTCGGCCACTTATCGTGGTTGATCAGGTCAGAACCCATAGGACCCCTCAAAGACAATTAGTCTATGAGTCTTAGTTGCAGTGGTAAATCACAGCTGCCACCAGTCCTGTGAATGTAGCCTCGGACATTTGCTGGCAGCAGGGGCTGGCAGATTCTTATGTCTCGACTAATATCTATATACTAAGCACATGCAGCCTCTCACACACAAACCCTAACAAAGTTACAAATATAATATTTTGCATGTACAGCAAATGCCTAAAATTCGGCTCTAACAGACACAGTTCACTATTTGTTACGAGGGAGGAGTGCATAGAAAGGGACAGCCAGGTGTTCGAGAAGCACGTGCACAAGTACCGACAAAGTTATTGATTCATCAACCTGTGCTGTGCCATCTCCATCTGTTCTCGAACACCTGGCTGTCCCTTTCTCTGCACTCCTCCCTCGTAACAAATAGTGAACTGTGTCAATATTTTAATGATTGTTTGTAAGACAACTTTTTTATTTTTAGGACATAAATTCTGCAAAAATGGTAGAAATGAAAAACTATCGATGCATCGATAGTATGTGTGACTATTGATAGTTTAGTAATTGACTTCCGTTGGTAAATGCGCAGTGCAAAAAACATTATGTTTGGGTGCAGATTTGCAGCTTCATTGAGTTTGTTTTAACTGTTTACTTGATTTGGGTTTCAAGTTTCTTGTTAGTTATTAAAAGAGGCTGAAACTACTTCAACCTGTTTCTATGTCATAAAAACTATACATTCATTTGGGAAATGACTTCAAATGAGACAATTAAAGGAGAAAAAAACTGTTGCAACATTATTGCAATAGTTGGTGGCAATAGACTATTGTTATCGCAATAGTATGTTGCAATAGTCTATTACTTAGTGTCACAATAGTTGTTCCCCCCTCAATAGTCACCCCTAGCAGTCATCCTGTATTATTTGATGTATTCACGACGTTGCTGTTGATGTCCAGGGACGCTGCTGAGGAGGCTGGAAGGAGGGTTGAGAGGAGTGTCTCATGTCATCGTTGATGAAATCCACGAGAGAGATATCAATGTATGTAGCTTCTTGTAACACTTGTTATTTTGCTGTATGTAACACTTATGCATGTAACACTCAGTTTCTTATCTAAACTGGTAGCGTGACTGCTGATATGTTTTCCATACAAATGCCTTGTTTGACTGATAAGTTGACAGTCAGCTGTGGAACCCAAATAGGCACAAGTCACCACTCAATAGCTGTAAAGTATGCACAAAATGTTAACACAAGAAACATGAATGCATCCTGTCTATAGAAATGGTGATCACTGTCATGTCTGTAGAGAAATTTATGGGTTTAACAAGGGAGGGTGGGGTGGGGTAGCCCAGTGGTTAAAGCCTTTGCTTGTGACATCGAAGACCAGGGTTGATTCCCCACATGGAGTATACGATTTGTGAAGCCCATTTCTGGTGTCCCCCGCCGTGATATTGCTGGAATATGCTTAAAAGTGGGTAAAACTCACTCACTCACTCACTCAGATTACGTAGACGAGTGATGTCTTACAAATCTTCAAATCCTCCACATGGATACAGTGCATGAATCCCATCTCACACAACCCTACCCTGTTGGAATGAGTTGTTGCTCATGAACTGGTTTGTGAGAGATAGACTGTTTGGAGACACCTGTAATATGGTACAGATATCGACACTGTGGAGTGAGACACTGTCCCCTGTTTTGCAGACTGACTTCCTGCTTGTGATGCTGCGAGACATGGTACATACCTACCCCGAGCTTCGAGTGGTGTTGATGTCGGCAACGGTGGATACATCGCTGTTCCAGGACTACTTTGGAGATTGTCAGGTGGTGGAAGTGTACGGACGAGTCTTCCCAGTGCAAGGTCAGTACTAGATCACCTTGTTGTAATGTCAGTACTAGATCATACTTGGTACAGAACTAGATCATATTTGGTGTAATGTCAATACTAGATCATCCTTGTTGTAATGTCAATACTAGATCATCCTTGTTGTTATGTCAGTACTAGATCTTACTTGATGTAATGTCAATACTAGATCGTACTTGATGTAATGTCAATACTAGATCATACTTGATGCCAGGTCAGTACTAGATCATACTTGATGTAATGTCAATACTACATCATACTTGATGTAATGTCAGTACTAGATCATACTTGATGTAATGTCAGTACTAGATCATACTTGATGTAATGTCAGTACTAGATCATACTTGATGTAATGTCAGTAAAAGATAGTACTAGGTCATACTTGATGTAATGTCAGATCTATATCATACTTGATGTAATGTCAGAACTAGATCATACTTGATGCAAGGTCAGTACTAGATCATGCTTGGTGTAATGTCAGTACTAGATCATACTTGATGTAATGTCAGAACTAGATCATACTTGATGTAATGTCAGAACTAGATCATACTTGATGTAATGTCAGTACTAGATCATACTTGATGTAATGTCAGAACTAGATCTTATTTGGTACAGGACTGGATCATGCTTGGTACAAGGTCAGAACTAGATCATACTTGGTACAGAACTAGATCATACTTGATGTAATGTCAGTACTAGATCATACTTGATGTAATGTCAGAACTAGATCATACTTGATGTAATGTCAGAACTAGATCATACTTGATGTAATATCAGTACTAGATCATACTTGATGTAATGTCAGAACTAGATCATACTTGATGTAATGTCAGATCATACTAGATGTCAGAACTAGATCATACTTGATGTAATGTCAGAACTAGATCACACTTGATGTAACTAGATCATACTTGATGTAATGTCAGTACTAGATCATACTTGATGTAATGTCAGAACTAGATCATACTTGATGTAATGTCAGTACTACATCATACTTGATGTAATGTCAGAACTAGATCATACTTGATGTAATGTCAGAACTAGATCATACTTGGTACAGGACTAGATCATGCTTGGTACGAGGTCAGAACTAGATCATACTTGGTACAGAACTAGATCATACTTGGTACAGAACTAGATCATACTTGATGTAAGAACTAGAGATGGTATGTAAGGTCAGAACATACTTGGTACAAGGTCAGAACTAGATCATGACTAGATGATGTACAAGGTCAGAACTAATGTCAGAACTAGATCATACTTGATGTAATGTGATGCTTGGTACAAGGTCAGAACTAGATCATACTTGATGTAAGTCAGGACTAGATCATACTTGGTACAAGAACTAGATCATACATGTCAACTAGATAGAGGTCAGAACTAGATCATACTTGATGTAATGTCAGGACTAGATAGAGGTCAGAACTAGATCATACTTGATGTAAGTCAGGACTAGATGATGCTTGGTACCAGGTCAGAACTAGATCATACTTGGCACCACGTCAGAACTAGATCATGCCTAGTGCAAGGTCAATACTAGGTCATGCTTGGTGCAAGATCCACACTACATAATACTTGGTACCCCTGAGGAATAACTTGACCTTGACCTGGTTGTTTCCTCATTTTCTACCCTTGAGACTGCTGCCATATAGCTGGAATATTGCTGAGTGCGGCGTAAAACTAAACTCACTCACTCACTCACTCACTCTACCCTTGAGGATTTTGATATCACCATGGTTACAGTGAAAGCTGACATAAGTGAGAACTTGGAGGTTACAATGCAAGTTTTAGGCTTTACAGATACCATTGAACTATTACTTTGAATTATCACTAACCAATATTGATAGACTGCTGTCACCATGAACACCTTTCTTTACCTCCAAGCATATTAATTTTGTTTCTAATCTGCACTACAGTATGACTGATTGTACAATGGCTTGTCACTCTTTTCTCTGCACCCGTGAAGGTCCGGGTTAGAATGAACCTTCAGTAACCCACGCTTGTCGTAAGAGGCGACTAACGGGATCGGGTGGTCAGGCTCGCTGACTGGGTTGACACATGTCATCGCATCCCAATTGCATAGATCAATGTTCATGCTGTTGATCCCTGGATTGTCTGGTTCAGATCCGATTATTTACAGACCGCTGCCATATAGCTGGAATATTGCCGAGTGTGGCGTAAAACTCAACTCACTCACTCACTCCTTTCCCTGCAGAGTACTACCTGGAGGACTGTATCCAGATGCTCAACTTCGTCCCTCCTCCAAATGAAAGGAAGCGAAAGAAGGGAGGGGGCGGGGATGACTTACCTGGAGATGACGAGCAAGAGGTTAGATTCTACATGGATCAGAAGGCCAACAAATAAATATGTTTCTGGTTTCCTGACAGATGCTAATTTGAGCCCCTTCACCATACATTTTATCGCCATGCTGGTACTGTCAGTGTTTGTGACACAAGGGTAGAATAGTTGTGCTTCACTATAGAAATCCCAATCTTAATTGTCATCAAGTATTTGGAGTGAATTGTAATAGCAAACATTTTTATCCTGTTTTTTTGTAAATATTCCCATGTAGCAGTTCACTTCTAAAATTTGCACAAAACAAGAATGTATCCTTTCAAGGGTTGTCACAATTATTGTGTTGCCTGACATGTAGAAAATGGAGAGTATTTAGCTCTTATATCATCAGTCTTACTAGTTCACTTCATGACAGCCATGCCTGCAGCTCTCTGCAAACATCTCTCACATCTGAACCACACACACCATATTACACGGTCCCACCGTTTGGTTTAAACATATTCCAGTGTAATTTATTGTGGCATATTGGACAATGCTACTTTGCACAAAGTAAAAACCTGCTCATCCCTTCATGTACTTCTGCAGGAGAACTGCAACCTGATTCTGACAGGTGACTACAGCCCGCAGACCAAGGTGGCCATGTCGCAGCTCAATGAGAAGGAGTTGTCGTTTGAGCTGATCGAGTCCATCCTGCGCTACCTGAAACAACTGAAGGTGGCAGGTGCTGTGCTGGTGTTCTTGCCAGGATGGAACCTCATCGTCTCTCTACAGAAGCACCTGGAGTCCAGCCCAGAGTTTGGTCAGTCGCAAAGGCAGCACAGCCTTCATACTTCTTCATGGATGGATGGATGGATGGATGGATGGATGGATGGATGGATGGATGGATGGATGGATGGATGGATGGATGGATGGATGGATGGATGGATGGATGGATGGATGGATGGATGGATGGATGGATGGATGGATGGATGGATGGATGGATGGATGGATGGATGGATGGATGGATTAGTAACAGAAGTGTTGTTTAATGCTAACCTGTTTATACTTCTCATTACCTGTTTGTCCAGTAAACAAAATGGACTTGAATTGGGTGACCTGTTGGTTGGAACTTCTTAACACTTTCTTGCCTTGTGTTCCCAGGAAGCTCAGCATACCGTGTTCTCCCCCTCCACTCCCAGATTCCCCGAGAAGACCAGCGCCGAGTGTTTAACCCCGTACCAGAGGGAGTCACCAAGGTAGGGGACTTAAACTGATCTTCAACAGGTTAATACAGTGTTACCACTATGTGTTGACTGGAGTTGAACAACTGGCTGGGATTCTGGACTTTTACTCCATGCTAGGGGGGACACACCATTTTTGGGATCTTTGAATAAGTTGTTGTTATGATGTCACTATGATGAGTGTAATGCGTCGTTCCAACCACATGGTTTCTCGTCTTTGGCATCATGCCAAAGGGACTCCCCAAGAAGAAGTGTTCAGCTGAACTTGAACAGGTTGTCTAAGATCTTACCAACTAGGGCTGACTAAATAGATTGATAATCGGGAAAATCGTCTGTGTGAATCATTATTAATGATTGTTGATATGAAAATTGTGTAATCGATAATATTGTTCATGAACGATGAAATCGTTGAAATTGATGAAATATTTTTAAAATTTACTCAGAAAATACACAAAGTTAATCTTCATTCATGGGTTGCTCCTAAAGTATGTTCAGGACGGCATTTTGCTGGTAATGTGAAATATGTTGATTTCATATTTTGTAGTCATTTTTGCTCAGAGATTATCGATTAATGATCTGTATTCATTTAACGATGAGGGGGCGGTGGGGTATCCTAGTGGTTAAGGCTTCATGCTGACGACCCGGGTTCGATTCCCAAGATGTGTACAATGTGTGAAGGCCATTTCTGGTGTCCCCCGCCGTGATATTGCTGGAATATTGCTAAAAGCGGCGTGAAACTAGACTCACTCATTCATTTAAAGATGATCGATCTTTATGATCTGTATCGACATCCTGCCCTATTACCAGCTGAGTTTCAGTTGAGTCACCTCGCAGGCTCGATGACTCTGTTAATGCATGTGGTCGTATCCCAATGTTTTGCATAGTATGTCATGCTTGCCATGTTTGTCGTGGCTATATTTATTATCTGTTTTTGAAGGCAGTGTCATACAATTGAAAAACTGCAGACTGCATTGTTAAGTCTGACATATTTTACTATTTAATATATTTATTATTAAATCATCATTTCAGATCATCTTGTCGACCAACATTGCCGAGACCAGTGTGACTATTGATGATGTTGTGTTTGTCATCGACTCTTGCAAGTAGGTTATGTAATGTTGCTTGATTATCTTTGCTATTATGACATATAACCTGCTCTCATACAAAAGTAGGCTCAAAAGTTTTAAGTCCATTTAATGTGTTGTATACCCACAGTTGACATTTATTGAGTGGAATAAACAAGAAAAGTTGTTCTTCCCTCCACATACACAGCTACATGCACGCGTCACCACACACAGACACAAACAAAACACCCGTGAAGATCCAGATTAGAATTGATCTTCAGTAACCCATGCTTGTCGTAAGAGGCAACTAATGGGTGGTCAGGCTTGCTGACTTGGTTGACACCTGTCATCGTATCCCAGTTGCATAGATTGATGCTGATGCTGTTGATCCCTGGATTGTCTGGTCCAGACTCGATTATTTACAGAACCACCGCCATATGGCCGGAATATTGCCAAGTGCAGCGTAACACTAAACTCACTCACTTACACACATAAAAAACACTCGTGCAAGAAACATCCACATGCACACAAACACAGGGAGAGAGACTGGCACACACTCAGACAGCTACACTTACATACAGTTTCGGTTGGCCTCTCTACATCCTCCAATAATTGCAGGGCCAAGATGAAGCTGTTCACCTCCCACAACAACATGACGAACTACGCCACTGTGTGGGCGTCCAAGACGAACCTGGAGCAGCGACGTGGGCGAGCAGGTCGAGTCAGGCCCGGCTTTGCTTTCCACCTGTGCAGCAGGGCGAGATTTGACAAGTAAGAGTTGTTTTATCTTGAGATGTCTGTAAGGGCTGAGATGCTATGAATGAAAGGGACTGTGTTTAGTGTATGCCATGATATTGATGGAATATTGCTATAAGTATCAGCTAGGTAGTCTCACTGACTCGGGCGGTGGGGTAGCCTAGTGGCTAAAGCGTTGGCTCGTCACGCCGAAGACACGGGTTCGAATCCCCACATGGGTACAATGTGTGAAGCCCATTTCTGGTGTCCCCCGCCGTGATGTTGCTGGAATATTGCTAAAAGAGACGTAAAACCAAACTCAGTCAGTCAGTCAGTCTCACTGACTCCCATTGCTTTTATATTTATTCACTTTTCATTAATTATCCTTTGGACCAATTTTAACAATGGGAACTTTTGAACATTTGCTTCCCAGATTGGACCAACACACTACACCCGAGATATTCCGTACACCACTTCATGAACTGGCCCTGTCAATCAAACTTCTGAGACTGGGTCCAATTGCTCAGTTCCTGGCCAAGGCAGTTGAGCCCCCACCCCTCGATGCTGTCATTGAAGCTGAAGCAACACTTTTCGAGGTATGTCAATTGATGGTGACAGAACTACATTCATTGCAATTGTTGAATCTCTTGTAGCAATTAATCGATGGTAGAAACAAGAAAACATCAATACATCAATAGTATGTGTGATTATCGATAGTTTCGTAATTGACTTCCCGTTGATAAATGCGCAGCGCAAAATACAGCAAGTACCAAATTCGTTCACATTGATTTAGAGTTATCTGCCCCTGTTACTTGGTAAGGGACCGTTCATAATTTATGGTGTGTGTGAGTGCGTGCGTGCGTGATGATTTTAAGGGGGCGGTTGTACATGACATGCAAGGGGGGCTCACTTATTATCCCCCACCGCACGAAGCGGGGGATATAGTTTTAGGCTCCGTCCGTCCGTACGAATTCGAATATCTTAAGAACCGTTCACTAGATTCTTTTCATATTTGGTACCTAGGTTCATCACAGTATAAGAAAGGTCCAAGTCAGGTTTGGTGACCTTGACCCCCATTTCAAGATCACAAGGGGACTTTAACGTTTTACCTGCATGTTAAGCTATCTCAAGAACCGTTCACTGGATTTTCTTCAATATTTTATTCAATACCATGCTTTATCTGGGGAAGGCGCAGGGCCCAGTCGATTTCGGTGACCTTCACATAATTTTCAAGGTCATGGTGACACATTGAAGATTTCAACATGTAAACCTGCAGGTTAAGCTATCTCAAGAACCGTTCACTGGATTTTCTTCATATTTGACACCAAGCTTCATCCAGGGAAGGCGCAGGGCCCAGTCGATTTGGGTGACCTTCACTTAATTTTCAAGGTCACGACGACACTTTGAAGATTTCAGCATGTTAACCTGAATTGTCAGCAAGATATTTCAAAAACGGTTCACTGGATTTTCTTCATAGACTTTCAAGACTTCCCTTGAATGCTTTTCAATAAGCAATTTCTTTAGTACTATTTGTGCACATTCCATACACTATGACATTCATGTCAAGGTCGAAGTCAGTCTTGAAAATATTTGTGTGTTTGAACACCTAAAGAGCAAGATATCAAGAGAGGTTGACTGGCCATGTTTTTGTTGACATTTAACTGCATCTTAAACTTTCATTACTTTATAAGTTTGATTTGATAATTTGTGGAGGGGGATTATGTCACCTTAGTGACAATGCTTGTTTTTACATAAATTTTAGGGGGGGTCATTCACATTGTACATTCTGCTCCATAAAAATCATCACCACCACCCCAGCCATAAATTATGAACGGTCTCTAAATAAACATGGCGGCCAACACGGCATGGGACTCACAGTTTGAAATTGTAAAAAACAATGCTGAATTACTTCAACTTGTTTTTATTTCATATAAACTGTTAATTCACTTGGGAAATGACTTCAAATGAGACAATTCAAGGAGAAAAAAACTTTTACAATATTACTGTCGCAATTGTTGTTTCCCCCATCAATAGTCACCCCTATTATTTAAATAGCACTTGGAAGTTGCAAGCACAAGGGAGGTAATTCTACTGATATACAACCTCTTCATGACAAGGAATGTGGCATTTTGATGAAGATAAAAAGATAGGACTGAGTAGGCAAGACTGGTAAAACATACCAACAACTGATATGGACAGGTTGGTTTGAAGTCTGTATATGGGAGCAACATACCTCAGTTCAGAAGAAAGACTCCATAACAATTACTGTTGTTTTACTCATGTGTTCCCCCTTAGTCCCTGAATGCACAATGCCATTTATAGTGCATTTGGCTCAAAAGCGGACCGATGAATTGCAGTCTAACTCAAAAACTAATAAACATATAATACTCAATGAAACGCTAATCATAATGAAAACGTCAGACCAACTCTGTGAGGTTTTTGCAGAATTTATGTCCTAAACATAAAAAAGTTGTTTAACAAACTATCATTAAGATATTGACACAGTTCACTATTTGTTACGAGGGAGGAGTGCAGAGAAAGGGACAGCCGGGTGTGCGAGAAAGGATGGAGACGGCACAGCACAGGTTAATGAATCAATAAGTTTGTCGGCACTTGTGCATGTGCTTCTCTAACACCTGGCTGTCCCTTTCTCTCTTTCTCTGTCCCTTTATGTTTATTAGTTTTCGAGTTAGATTGCAATTCATCGGTCTGCTTTTGAGCCAAATGGACTATAAAAAGTGGTCAAATGTAGTACATGTTATATGTAGGATTACTCTTGCTGAGTAAAGTACAGATTCTGGTACTTGTGTTTGGTTGAGTCCCATCCAGGAGACTATAAATACTCTGAATGAATGAACCCAGATTATGAACGTCCGGGCACCTAATCATAAGCACACAAAGCCAGCGATCTAACCCACCATGGGTTTTACAATCAGTAGAAGTCGGACAGCTGATAGCCAAGATCCTGTACTTTATGTACCCCCTCTAACCAGTGTAATTGGTTCGGCTCCCATGGATGGAGGTGTCCTCAGATCTTGATGCTGACTGGAATCAGACCAGATGAAAAGATGAGTTTAGGTAATATCAGATGTTATTGGGGAACCAGGGGCCTGGGTGGGAGGGGGAGGTGTTGCTCTTTGGACCGTGTGGGGCAGTGGGATAGCCTAGTGGTTATGACTTCACTCGTCCACTGAAGACTTGGGTTCGATACCCCACATGGGCACAATGTGTGAAGCCCATTTCAGGTGTACCCCACCTTGATATTGCTAGAATAATGCTAAAAGCAACTTAAAACCTACCTCACTCACTCTTTGGACTGTGTCTTGTTTGGTTGATCTCCCCAACTGATTGTAACATATTTTCAGCCAATAAACAACATTTCCTTTGTAAGGTGAGTACATACATGTTTAAGCTTTCCAGTCCTATTCTGAAATTGTCTATATGTTGTAGATATGCGAGCACTGGACGCGAATGATGAGTTGACCCCCCTGGGAAAGATCCTCGCCAAACTTCCCATCGAGCCTCGGCTCGGCAAGATGATCATATTTGGGTGTATCTTCTAGTAAGTGTTCAGATTAAAGAGCATGATTTTGTTTTTAATTTATGTCACATGGTATATTTTTTAAAAACTTTAAAAGTTAGCAGCCAGTGAAAATTGTAGGTAGGCATTAGTTAAATGTCTTCAAAAAGGGATCCTAAACTTTGCTTGTAATAAACAATATAGTAAGGTAAGGTTTTATATGATACAGTGAGATGCCTACAATGTTCTATGTTAACCTTGTGTTAATGAACAGAGTATCCTGTGTCAGGTCAGATCAAAGACATAATAGCACATGCTATTTTTCACGGTAACAGCCGTGGAGAGGAGATAAGAGATGTCGAAACTCAGTGCTGAACTTCCTTGACATTTGAGATTGCTTAACAAACTGCTAAAACAGGTTCTATTTGTCCACTCACTCACTCACTCACTCACTCACTGTTCTATCATGCTTATTGAATTGTTCTTTATAGGTGCATGTTATTAACATAGTTCTTTTCTTCAGTGTTGGAGATGCGATGTGCACAATAGCTGCCAGTACCACATTCCCTGAACCCTTCATCGTCCCGGCAGACCGGCGGCGCCTGGGCTGGGTGCACAAGAGTCTAGCGGGGAGCCGATTCAGCGACCATGTGGCGCTACTCAATGCCTTCCAGCTGTGGGAGGAGGCCAGGTACTGTCATCTGAGTCTTTAGCCATATTTTCTAGTGGTTGTCACAGGTTGGGTTTACAGAGTTATGTTCCACTCAATATTCTGGTTTCTTTTGAAGCTGAATATTCGTTTGTATCTATGGATTTCTTATTTCTTACTTGTCATAAGAGGTGACTAACGGGATTGGGTGGTCAGGCTCGCTGACTTGTTGACACGTCATTGTATTCCAATTGCATAGATCAATGGTATTGATCTAAGACTGTAATCACCTGTTTGTGTTGGTCAGATGTTGTCAGTGCATGATTCTGGCTGATTGTCACAGTTGGGTCCTGTCACTGGTGACAGCAGTAGAATAGACTGCCGGACGGTACAGTCAATCACTGTCAGGTAGTTGGTGTATTGGTGATGCAAGGGAGACAACTCACAGTTAGACTGTTTGTGTTTCAGATCAGGAGGCGAGGACAGTGAGATATATTTCTGTGACCAGAAGTCCCTCAATCTCCAAACGTTACGCATGACATCTGAAGCAAAGGTAGGTCTGTCGGAATTTCCTTGTCACCCTCCCGACTGAAAAGTTCAACAAACATCACTATCACAATTGCAGGCAAGCTTCATTTCAAGTTAGCGTAGATAGATGTTCATGCTGTTGATCCCTGGATTGTCTTGTCCAGACTCGATTATTTACAGACCGCTGCCATAAAGCTGGAATATTGCTGAGTGTGGTGTAAAACTCACTGACTCACTGACTCATTTCAAGTTACGCGTCTCTTATGCTGCTATATCATGAAAATGTACTTCTTTGGTCAAGGTCATGACATAGAATCCAGTACCTGAGACAATCAGAGGGACAGGTCCTTGAGATCCTTAATTTCCCATAATGACCTTGCTAAGAGGAATCAACTGGTAATAGAAATTGGCACTAGTCCCATAGTCCTTCAAAAACTGCCTAATATTTAGAGTATCATAAGGACTAGTAAGTACTTGTACCCGTGAAGATCCGGGGTAGAATAGGTCTTCAGCAACCCATGCTTGCCACAAGAGGTGACTATGCTAGTCATAAGAGGCGATCGGGTGGTCAGGCTCGCTGACTTGGTTGACACATCTCATCGTTTCCCAATTGCGCAGATCGATGCTCATGCTGTTGATCACTGGATTGTCTGGTCCAGACTCGATTAATTACAGACTGCCGCCATAAAGCTGGAATATTGCGGGTGCAGTGTAAACTAAACTCTTAACTCACTCACTCACTCACTCACTCACTAGTAGGTACTTGACATTTGTAGGGTGTTACTGTGTGTTATGTTAAGGACTAGTGGACTGTGCATGTTTCCATCATCGGTTACTGTTTGTTGCTATGTTGCTGTTACTGTAAATGTTGCTATTTTGTTTGCAACTGTGTTGCTATATTTGTTACTGTGCTTGACAGAATCAGCTGAGGGACATCCTATCGAATACTGGATTTCCAGATGAGAGCCTCATGCCCATGGGCTTCAACTTCGTGGGGCCAGACAACAGACTGGACATTGTGAGTGCTCATTCTAAGTGTATGTGTATCGCTTCTAATTACCATTTATAGCCTCTTTCTATGGGCTGTGGGGTGGCCCAGTGGTTAAAGTGTTTGCTCATCACACTGAAGACCCGTGTTTGATTCTCCATATGGGTACAATGTGTGAAGCCTATTTCTGGTGTCCCCTGCTGTGATATTGCTGGAATATTGCTAAAAGAGGCGTAAAGCCATACTTATTCATTCACTCACTCATAACCCCTGGTCTCAATCCGCTTGTGCTGGACAGTAGAATCGATCAGGTGATCAGACAGTGACGTGGTAGATTGCATGTCAGTTTGCTCATAACATCAACCACTGGTTTGTTGGGTCCATATTTGTATCATCATACACAACCTGTGAAACTCTGGGTTACAACTGATCTTCAGTAACCCATGCTTGTCGTAAGAGGCGACTGACACGATCGGGTGGTCAGGCACTGGGTTGACTCATCGTATCCCAATTGTGCAGATCAATGCTTGTGCTGTTGATCACTGGATTGTCTGGTAGAGACTGTTATTTACAGACTGCCGCCATATAGCTGGAATATTGCTGAGTGCTGTGTAAAACTAAACTCACTCACTCATCATACAGCTACACTGTAAAACATCAAATACTGCGACCATGTGTTCCAGGCCATCACGCTGCTGGCAATGGGGCTGTACCCCAACGTGTGCTACCACAAGGAGAAGAGGAAGGTGCTCACCACAGAGAGCAGAGCTGCCCTAGTACACAAGTCATCGGTCAACTGCAGCAACTTCGAGGTCAACTTCCCATCACCTTTCTTCATCTTCGGAGAAAAGGTTAGTTCCAGACCATGTTAGCAACTAGTGAGTTTCAAGACCAGGGCCCGGTTTCACAAAGCTCTCGTAAGCCTATGATCTCGTTCGTAACTATCCTCTTAGAATTCCTACCTCCTATACTGTAACATTGACTTACGATAGTCGTATGGCCAGCATATGTGCAAGAAATTCTGTTCTGGCCTGTTTTACATCCTCCATGTTGATCTTGTGTTGTTGGAATGTTGAGTCAGATTGGCACATTTAGTCAAAACTAAATAAATTTGAAGGGCTTGCTGGAGAGTTTGATAATTAGAAATATTGGTGATGGTAAGAATTATTAACAATGATTGATGTGAACGTTTTGTCTTCATTGATATCTTAGATTTAACACTTGAAACTGATGTTACCCCTACAGATCAGAACCAGAGCTGTTTCCTGCAAGCAGATGACGATGGCCACACCTCTACAACTCCTGCTGTTCGGGGCACGAAGTGTCACTTTACAGGGAGACATGATAGTATTGGACAACTGGTGAGTGTCACTTTACAGCGAGACTTACTTGATAGTGCTGGACAACTGGCGAGTGTCACTAAGAAGTCATGATGTTACTGGGAAGTCGTGATGTTACTGGGAAGTCATGTTACTGGGAAGTCATGATGTTACTAAGAAGTCATGATGTTACTGGGAAGTCATGATGTTACTGGGAAGTCATGATGTTACTGGGAAGTCATGATGTTACTGGGAAGTCATGATGTTACTGGGAAGTCATGATGTTACTGGGAAGTCATGATGTTACTGGGAAGTCATGATGTTACTGGGAAGTCATGATGTTACTGGGAAGTCATGATGTTACTGGGAAGTCATGATGTTACTGGGAAGTCATGTTACTGGGAAGTCATGATGTTACTGGGAAGTCATGATGTTACTGTCATGAGTCATGATGTTACTGGGAAGTCATGATGTTACTGGGAAGTCATGTTACTGGGAAGTCATGATGTTACTGGGAAGTCATGATGTTACTGGGAAGTCATGATGTTACTGGGAAGTCATGATGTTACTGGGAAGTCATGATGTTACTGGGAAGTCATGATGTTACTGGGAAGTCATGTTACTGGGAAGTCATGATGTTACTGGGAAGTCATGATGTTACTGGGAAGTCATGATGTTACTGGGAAGTCATGATGTTACTGGGAAGTCATGATGTTACTGGGAAGTCATGATGTTACTGGAAGTCATGATGTTACTGGGAAGTCATGATGTTACTGGGAAGTCATGATGTTACTGGGAAGTCATGATGTTACTGGGAAGTCATGATGTTACTGGGAAGTCATGATGTTACTGGGAAGTCATGATGTTACTGGGAAGTCATGATGTTACTGGGAAGGGAAGATGTTACTGGGAAGTCATGATGTTACTGGGAAGTCATGATGTTACTGGGAAGTCATGATGTTACTGGGAAGTCATGATGTTACTGGGAAGTCATGATGTTACTGGGAAGTCATGATGTTACTGGGAAGTCATGATGTTACTGGGAAGTCATGATGTTACTGGGAAGTCATGATGTTACTGGGAAGTCATGATGTTACTGGGAAGTCATGATGTTACTGGGATGTGTTACTGGGATGTTACTGGGAAGTCATGATGTTACTGGGAAGTCATGATGTTACTGGGAAGTCATGATGTTACTGGAAGTCATGATGTTACTGGGAAGTCATGATGTTACTGGGAAGTCATGATGTTACTGGGAAGTCATGATGTTACTGGGAAGTCATGATGTTACTGGGAAGTCATGATGTTACTGGGAAGTCATGATGTTCAGTCATGATGTTACTGGGAAGTCATGATGTTACTGAGAAGTCATGATGTTACTGGGAAGTCATGATGTTACTGGGAAGTCATGATGTTACTGGGAAGTCATGATGTTACTGGGAAGTCATGATGTTACTGGGAAGTCATGATGTTACTGGGAAGTCATGATGTTACTGGGAAGTCATGATGTTACTGGGAAGTCATGATGTTATGTGGGAGGTCATGATGTTACTACTCATGATGGAAGTCATGATGTTACTGGGAGGTCATGATGTTACTGGGAAGTCATGATGTTACTGGGAAGTCATGATGTTACTGGGAAGTCATGATGTTACTGGGAGGTCTGTCAGGATGTTACTGAGGGGATGTTACTGGGAAGTCATGATGTTACTGGGAGGTCATGATGTTACTGGGAAGTCATTATGTTACTGGGAAGTCATGATGTTACTGGGAAGTCATGATGTTACTGGGAAGTCATGATGTTACTGGGAAGTCATGATGTTACTGGGAAGTCATGATGTTATGATGTTACTGGGAAGTCATGATGTTACTGGGAAGTCATGATGTTACTGGGAAGTCATGATGTTACTGGGAAGTCATGATGTTACTGGGAAGTCATGATGTTACTGGGAAGTCATGATGTTACTGGGAAGTCATGTTACTGGCAAGTCATGATGTTACTAGGAAGTCATGATGTTACTGGGAAGTCATGATGTTACTGGGAGGTCATGATGTTACTGGGAAGTCATGTTATGAGATGTTACTGGGAGGTCATGATGTTACTAGGAAGTCATGATGTTACTGGGAAGTCATGATGTTACTGGGAAGAAGTCATGATGTTACTGGGAGGTCATGATGTTACTGGGAAGTCATGATGTTACTGGGAAGTCATGTTACTGGGAAGTCATGATGTTACTGGAAAGTCATGATGTTACTGGGAAGTCATGATGTTACTGGGAAGTCATGATATTACTTGAAAGTCATTATGTCACTGAGATATTGTGTCACTTCAGGATCAACCTTCGGATGGAATATGAGTTGGCAGCTAGTTTAGTTGCATTACGTCCATTGCTGGAGGCTCTGATGGTGAGGTCGACAAAGGAGCCGGAGGGAGCGGCAGAGCCAGGGCCTCAAGAAGAGTGTCTTCTGGCTGTGCTGAGGGCAATTTCACGTCCCCATGCCGGCCGATTTGGTCTCAGCCAAGAATCGTGAGTACCTTTAAAACAGTCCTTGTATCTTCTGGCAGTCTCACCACGATGTAAGTTTAGGTTAAGTTGTCTTCAACAGGACATGTTCTCCCAAACTGTTTTGGCCAGGTGTAGGTGGTTGTATGAAATTTGTTGACATTAATTTCATGATGAATATTTACCGTAACGGAAACACTGCAAACACAGCATTAAGTCCAATTCATTTACATATATAACAGTAAAAGTATGCATGATGTCCAATCCAATCAGCTTACATGCTTAAACTGCCTATCTGAAGGAAACTGTTTTTGTCTCAATGATCATGTTCAGAGCAATTCATATGATGATTTTACAGATTTGATATCAAGATTCTTTCTCCACAGGGGTGGCAACAATATGCGAGGACCTCCTGCCAAGATGCCCCGGATGGGGAGGAGGAGGGTTTGGAGGAGGAGGAGGATATGGTGGAGGGAGAGGGGGGTATGGTGGTGGGGAGGAGGATATGGAGGTGGGGGAGGAGGAGGGTATGGGAGGTAAGGGGGGAGGATATGGGGGTGGTAGAGGTGGTGGCTATGGAGGTGGCCGGTCAGGAGGAGGGTATGGAGGTGGCGGCTACGGAGGTGGTCGAGGTAGGGGAGGAGGAGGTGGATTTGGTGGGGGTGGGAGCAAGTATGGAGGAGGAGGGGGATATGGAGGCGGGGGTGGATTTGGCCGTGGAGGAGGATTCCGCAATGAGCAGCAAGGTGGCTCTTGGGGTGGGGGAAGCAGCAGTGAGGGTGGCAGCTTCTCCTTTGGTAGTGGAGGAAGAGGCAGCAGACAATTTGGTGGTGGAGATCAGGACTAATTTAAGGAGGAACATCACAGGTCAACAGCTGAGAACTTACAATGTTGTGTTCATCAAGAAACCATGGATGTGTTATAGACTGTGGTTGGACGTCTTTATGAAGTTTCCATTTGAAAAATTAATGAGATCGAAATTTGGGCATTGTGTTCTTCATAAAGAATGTTTACATTGAATATATCTTTGTAATCAAAGTGTGCGATTGAAGATGTCTGTCTGAGACTAATCTTGAACCTGAGAGTGTATCCCAACACTGATTTTATACAAGACTACTACAAGATACCATACACAGTCTGGGCAATTATTTCCATTTGAGCAGAATCTTTGCATTTAGTGTAAATCTCCCAAAATATTGAACCATTACTATTAGAGTGAATATTTTGTGAATTTTATCTGACAAAATGGACAGTAATTAATCCAAGTTAAGTACCTTGATACAGGATACAGGAAGTTTCATAATGATTTCAAAATGGTAACTTGTATATCTTGTGATGGGAAGGTTTCAGTGTTTTTTAGTTTGACAGAGAAGAAGCAAACAAAAGATGACTTCATTTTGTTAAAACTATACCGTATTGCTAACACTGTATGGTAATATGTTAAATGAGATACTTATGGTCCAAATTATTCCCAATTGCCACAATATGTGGTCAGCATCTTGTCTGTCACAACTCGCTTCATTTTATATTGTTGCATCA
This sequence comes from Haliotis rubra, assembly GCF_003918875.1. Classification (NCBI taxonomy): domain Eukaryota; kingdom Metazoa; phylum Mollusca; class Gastropoda; order Lepetellida; family Haliotidae; genus Haliotis; species Haliotis rubra. The sequence continues at coordinate 460,121 of NW_025767318.1, forward strand.
TGTTTAAAATTTTTGTCATTACTTATTGAAGTTATCTGCAATTAAGTAAAATTCACATCATATCAGTTTTATGGTTATGATACTTGACTGCCCAACCATCAGAGATGGTCTGGTAATGTGTCAGACTTGTTGGTCTGGTTGTCAAGCATTTACTATTTTTAAAACATTTCATTCACTCTTTGTGGGACTGTCAATTTAAAGTTCTTTGGTGTTATAGCATTGTGTTTGTGAGCTGTCAAACCTTTTGACTGCTCTTGTCATGATTTGCCTTTGGTGGCCCAGTTACACTATACTGTGCAGAGTTGTGTCCCTTGAATGATCCAGAAGAGATGACATAATTAGCCTGCTGGAGTTGGACACCCACTGTTGTCTCTGTATTACTATGTTGAGTTTGTTTACAGGATCTGACAAATTGTACACAATATTATTTTGAACAATATGTGAAATAAATTTCCATGAACAATGTTGATTTTTATTTTGTCATTGATTGAAAGTTGGACACAGAAGTTCAGATGAGCTGTTTGGGCTGTAGGTTGGTCTTGGAATAAAGTGGATATCTAGAGCATAGAATGTTTGTCCACTGATCAAGACTGGGGTGATGTTACATTGAACACTTGAGCGGCGACCTGACACAGATGACATTACATGGCACACTGTGACCGCCTCCGTTGTGTAGTGGTTAGAGCGTCCGCCCGGAGAGCGGAAGGTCGCGGGTTCGATCCCCGACCGCGTCATACCAAAAGACGTTAAAATATGGTACTTGTTGGTCCCTGCCTGGCGCTCGGCATTAATGGGTACAACAAGGACTGGTCGGCTCGGAGTCAGTATAATGTGTCTGAGTGGGGTATTCATGCTTCACTGCGGCGTGGTATCTCAGTGAGCTAGCACTATAAAACCAGCTTCAGTCTGGGCTAGTACAAGCAGCTGCACATACACATACATACGCGTGCACGTCGTCATATGAGCCAAATATTCTCAAGCAAGACGTTAAACCCAATTTCACCTCACCTCACATGGCACACTGTAGCAATGAACTATTCTACACCAGAATCCTATGACATATAACAGCTAAAACATGTGACTAAAATGCATGAAAAGGGATGGCTTTTAGAACTTGTTTAAGTATGAGCAAATCTATGACCCAAGAAAAATGTTTTATCAAGTCTATTTTATGTGCACATGAGAAAATCAGCTTGAGTGAAAGTCTTGCTATCCTCCCATGAACAGGACACACTGTAAGGTAACTGAATACATAGTGGCATTGAACCAAACTCCGTCTCTGGCTTCAGGTAATAGTGTGGATATTGTCTGGACATTGTAATGACTGACAAATGTAAGCCTCAGGTGAAGCTTTGTTTACAGGTTAACAAACGATTGTCACTTGAAGCTCTTGGATTTTATTAAACAATATGGTTTGTTTAAAAACAACCTGATATAACACCATAATCTGCTGTATCAGAATTTATCAATGCGAGCTGCATTAACTTAGAAGCTGCTACTTGAACTGTAATAAGAGATTTACTGATGTGTTATTGCAATTACATAGCATGGCTGGTGTGAGTATGTCTGCTTGTACAAGTGTCGACATAGGCTGCCTTTATTGTGCTACCTGACCAATAGGCCACAGTTTAACATATATATCCCACACACACAGAGTCTCTGAGTCAACATTGAATCAGTTCATGTAGTTTATCCTCTTCATATTGAATAGGGGGCGGTGGCGTAGCCTCGTGGTTAAAACGTTCACTCGTCACGCTTAAGGACAACAAACTGGACATTGTGAGTGGTCATTCTAAGTGTATCACTTCTAAATACCATTTAAAGACGGAGGGTCAAGGGGCTGTGGGGTGGCCAAGTGGTTAAAGCATTCGCTCATCATGTCAAAGACCCGGGTTCAATTCCCCACATGGGTACAATGTGTGAAGCCCATTTCAGGTGTCCATAGATGTGATGTTGCTGGAATATTGCTAAAAGCAAAATCATATTCACTCACTCACTCAAACTAAGTAGCAGGCAATTTACATCATAAACTGCACTGTTATAAAGACTAAATCATTATTCTTTGTGTATATGCATGCAAGTTTCCATGTGTAGCAGCCATAAAATTTCGAGTCCCATGCAGGGATTCGAACAAAGGACCTTCTAATCCGAAGTCGGACGCCTTGTCCACATGACCAAAGAGGTTAACCCCGTCAGCAAGCTGACAAGGTAAGGATGTCATCTGTGGGATGACTCCACGCCCTGCTACATACTCCCCCGTCAACAGAAGGCACGTCCCGAGCCGCATAGTTGGGTACTGAGACTTATTTTGCTCAAATTTGACATGAACATGCTCAGCCCCACGTTGGGCGCCAATGTAGCGGCCATAAAATTTCCGAGTCCCGTGCAAGGATTCGAACCACGGACCTTCTAATCCGAAGTCGGAAGCCTTGTCCACATGACCAAAGAGGTTAACCCCGTCAGCAAGCTGACAAGGTAAGGATGTCATCTGTGGGATGACTCCACGCCCTGCTACACATGCATCACTATCTTATTCCTTACAGATGAAAGCATGTCTTTAGAAACCTAAGTGATGTGAAAAGATTGCAAGGGTTTTATGGCACTGGATAGGACACGCCCACTAACTGTTTCATGATTGGTTGTTAACAGAAGGCGCAGGTCTTGTGTTGCATTATTGCTCTGTACATCAGTGGTAATCAATAAATAAGCAGGCTGTGAAGTTATTGTTGAAGTTTTCATTAATAAGAACTGAATTCAATATGTTTTTGTGTTATGGAAATGTGAATGTTGAAACCATTGTGCCCAGTTTCCTAAATCTTCATACTGAATCAATTGTCAAATAAATTAGTACCAGGTTCTCTCTGATAAGTGGGGAAAAGATTGTTAAACCCAAGTTTTATTAATGTCAGTTATTCTGTTATCAGATTTTTCAAATTAAAATATGTAAACAAAAATAGATATCAACAAGAAATGTCGGCTCGGTAGTGGTGTTTCGAACTCAAGTGTTCCATGCAGATGTTTCATAGTCTAACTTCGAACGGAAATGCCAAGAGTTACGTCCCCTAGGAGTGGATGCTCTTCCGTCTCTCGAGTCTGTGTTCTATGTGGCATATTTCACAATGATTCACAGTCTTTTTGTCATCAATAACAGCGGGTATGATATTGTGGAAGTTTTGTGTGTGTAGCATATGGCATGTTTGTTTTATCTGTGTAATGTTTTCTCCCTAGTTTAACAGCAGTCCGGGAATTTTGACCGGTGTCGATTGGTCATGTGAGTGGGAGGGTTATGTCTCGAATAATAAAGAATTTTGATTAACACGATGGACACCGTAACATAAAGCTCAACATGGAAGAATTATATACACACAATAATCAACACAGCCATAGGCACTGACGTACTTCTACGTACTTCACATCAGTTTCACGGAAGTCACTGACATAAACACATATTTTGGTTGAAAGATGTAGTTGACTGGCAAAATACCAGTCACTTATTAGCAAATATAAATAAAAATGAATTCAAAAAGGTTTTCCAGTTATCTTGGTCTGGACCCTCTATTATCGCAGTAGTTAATCTTTGTCTCTATCAGGATTATAAACTCCTCCTGACATTTGGCATTTTATATATATTTTGAGCTGACTGATGTTTCATCTTCATTTCTGTCGCAAATATTGTGGCACACAATCGCAACTTCAGTTCAGCCAGCTATTGTTAGTTCAGCCAGCTAAACATTGTGTTTGGAACACTATTATCGCACTACGTATTTAGCTGGCTGAACTAAATAGCGCAATTGCCTCGTTTGACACGGAAATTGAAGCAACTCTCTATTATCGCAGTATTGGTATTTACTTACTATGGAACTGTGGTACAAGCAAATGACACTGTCAAACCGTTTACTTAAGACAAGTAAGAAATCTAAATAGTTTTTACTGTAAGACAAGTAAGAAATGTAAATAGTTTTAATGTTATATATTATTTAGGAATTTCATGAAGATTAGTAATATCATCATGTTTTAGCCAAAACAATTGACACTTCTATTTATTTGGATACAAGGTAACAATAACGTAACAAAATAATGTTTTGCTGCCTTAAAATGTGCCATACAATTTGCAAGAGCATTTGATGAATTTTTATGTAAGTTTTATATGTAAACTGCTGATGCGGGGTGTGGTATTTGCGCTGTACCAGTGTTTTCATGTTCCGCGATAATAGAGAGTCCCAGTATAATACCTGTCAAATGAAAGTACCTCCAACCACTGTCGAGGTTCTGGGTAGGGAAGGTTTCTGCCTGTAAGTCCTGTTTATTTTTACTATCATTCTATGCCTAAGAATAGATGCCTAACACTAAACCCTCAAAATAATCCTAATGAATAGAATACATTTCAAGCAGGGGTTACGGGGGGAACTCTTACCATGGGTAGAATCAGCCCCCATTAGCCTAATGTTTACTGGCCATAAACAAGATAAGTCAGGGTTTAGAACTGAGTGTGTGGTCAGTTACTGTCATTCTGATGGATAGCTTGAACTGTTGGTCATGCATTCAGTACCAGGTTAAGTTACATGTTTCAGACTCATTTATTTGCAGTTGGTAGGAACACTACGTTTATGAAATTATGAACGGTCCCTAATTTTATCTGGTATATTACTAAATCGCCCTCTTATTTGTTTGTTATGGGAGTGTATTAGGTGTCACCATATAGGTCAGTCAGGTCAGGCTGTAGCCGATAGCCGCGGTGCTGTTCCATACAGTCAAGACATGACCCTGCATCAGGGACGAGGACACCACCTTCAAAAATTCTATTCAGATTCTAGTGGCCAATTACATCTCATATTTTCTTGAGATTTAACACAAATATTTCCTGTGTGTTCTTAACTGAAAAATAAACATAGATGTACTCCCAGATAATTTCTGTGTTCTCCCCCCGCAGTCATATTTTGACTATATAGGACCGCATCACAGCTCTCAGCTAGTTAGGGTGATGGGAAACAGAAGGTTGAGATTTGTAAAACAGTAAATATTTCACATTCAGCCTGAGACATTCATGCCAGCTTGCCAGCCTCAGACTACTAAATTGAATGTAGTCTAATTGACTTGTAAGAACTGGGGGCAATTACTCTGAACCAGTTCTTAATGCTCAGGTTTGCTACAAACTGGAACTGAATCATACTGGTGTAAATTTAGACATTGCAAATTTGTTTTGTCTTGTTGAGCAAGAGGGACAACCAATTCATACTATGAGCATGATGAGTGAAATAAAGTCCCAGAGTAGTTTTATAAATCAGTTTCTTTCTGTAATTCCAGCAGTATGTTTCTTTAGTTACAGCAGTATGTGTCACTTGCAGCGTGTACAGGTGTTTACTAAATTCTGAAATATGTGTATGTTAATTTTGGCAATGATATATTTGTGAAATTTCTTCTTGCCTTGCCTAAGTTATATTTGTAAATAGAACCCCAAATGTTAATGTCACCAGTTATCACAGTATTCAGCATAGTGAGATATTGAATGAAGGGTTTTGCAATCACGTGAAGTTTGAAGTCTTGGTGACTTTGATATTATGGCCTAATCACTAGGTAGATGAATCTATTTTGAAATAAATTTGATCAATATATACTCTTCAAAACAAGAAACTTGACACAGGAAAAATTTGAATTTTAGGAAACATTTGACACAAACCAATCCATGCTGAATCCCAACATGTGGGGGAATGGTTGCCTACAACAGAACGTTTGAAAAAAGAAACATTGAACAAAAACGTAATGTTACACTCATGTCTGTAGTGAATCGCTAAAACGCACCCTACATGAAATGCACGTGCATCATGAAATTGTGTATCACCCTGAGCTGAAGCCTATGACTGTAGACTTTAACAAGCCACATCAATGGTACTCCACATGCATTGCTTGAAGCCACTATAGACGACAAGAGAATGAAAAGACTGACAGCTCAATGACACAACGCCATCGGCCGTTTACAAGGATGGACATCACAGCATGATGTGGCAAGGCACTTCAGCGTGTCCAGACAGACCATCTCAAACCTCTGGACCCGATACAAAAGTACTGGGAGTGTTAATGACAGACCCAGGTCAAGTGGACCTGGAGCTACCACCGCCGCCCAGGATCGCTACATGCGGTTGAGACATTTTCGTTCAAACACCTCAGCCGCATCATCCACAACAATCCAAATCCCTGGACTGCTCTGAAATTTCCAACCAGACAGTATGCAATTGGTTATGGAAAGCCAGACTTTTTGCCAGAAGGCCAGATCAATGTCACATTGTTCCCTCCATCAACATGATGTTTGGAGCATGACAATCCTCGACGTCACGTTGCACGTGTTTGACAGGTCTTCCTCCAGCAATGTTCAGTTGTTACCTTGGCCTTCTCGATCACAGGATTTGTCCCCCATTGAACATCTATGGGATACTCTTGATCGACGCTCGCGCCAGCGTAATCCGCCACCTCAGACACTACAAGAACTGCACACAGCACTTCAGCAAGTGTATCAAAACATTCCTCAAGACAGCATCTCCTTTCTTCTATGGGTCACCGCTGCCAAGATGTTATCGATGCTCATGGTGGTAACACCAGATACTGACATTTTACTCTGAACCAAGTGGTTTTACCAAACACTTTCTGGATAATCATGTTTTGGAAATTTGTAAAGTGATGATTTTACTGTAACTGAGCAATGATGTCATGGTTGAATCAGTTATATGCACTCAGTAAGTAAACTCCAAAACAGCATGTCAAGTTTCTTTCTTTGAAGAGTATACATATAAATTGTTATTTCTTGTTGTTCATATATTTCTTAGGTTGGCTGTTTGGCCTTCCACCAGTTTCATAATCAGGCTGTGTTAGGGATGAGGAGATGTCACCATGGTTACTTTTTAAATACCTTTGTTCACTGTTGTTTTTCAGAGATGTGTTTATGGAAAAGCATTGGAAAAGTGTGATACACAAATCAATATGTGACTACTTTTTGAAGCCCAGAATAAGGTGAGTTTGATGTGGTCTGAGGGTATTAACTACAACAAATATCAAACAATATTATGAACCACTTTTTAGATTTGTACTTGTACTTGAAAATATTAGGGGTGAAACGGTATGCTCTTACCATGGTACGGTATGTATTGCGGTACAAGACCTTTGCTTTGGTTCGTTATATGAGATATGATCATAATGAAGAAAATTGACATATGGCAAAGAAATGCATAGATTTTGATAAAACGATTCGAATTCTAGACCTTTTAGGTAAGGTATAAAAAGGTTAAGAAATTGACGATACGAAAACTGAAAATACTGAATTTTTGGATTGCATTACAGTATACCGAACCAAAGGCAAAATACTGCGGTCTACTAATACCGGGGTATACCGTTTCACCCCTAGAAAATATTGTTAAAAATAATAACTAAAATTTTGGATAAGTCAGTGATAGGTTTTAAATTAGAAAATTGCTCGTAAAGCTTACAAAGTATAATGTTGCAACACATTCACGAGAAGTATAAATCATCTATCTTAACGGTAACGGAAGTTGTTACTATTTTCCTCGAATGCAAACTCGTGAATAAACAAAGGACCTCTTTGTCTTTCAACACGGATTTCAGTATAGGCAATTAATGTGAAGTTTTGTTTGTGTACTGTTTAACGGCATACTCAGCAATATTCCAGCTTTAAGATGGCTATATACAGAACATCAAACACCACAGCAGCACCTGCAAGTTATGAAAAAGGAATGATACTTTATTGAAGACAGCTTATCTATTATATTATTTCTTTATTGTAAACCAAAAGTCACTGTGTTCTTTCATCTGATTGGTTGAAAAAACGTGATCAAATGGTATTCATGATATAATAAGAACTTCTTATCCATAAAGTATCATACCTTTCTTATTATTCAAATGCCAATCAAACAAGGCACCTGTAAGTTGTTCTTTGACGGGTGTGTTTGAGTGAAATGTCCTCAGACAACCCAAGAACAACTGTTCCCTCTGTTGACATAGTACATGGCCAATATAAGCTGATGTTACAAAACCAGACATCAATGAACTTAGTCTCTAATGGACAGTTAGCCTTAATTATGCAGATTATGTTGGCCTCAAAGGCTCAAAGGGCCCTTACCATGCATGCTGGTGAAGGTGATGATGTCTGTCTCTCTGTCCCAGGCCTCCTGCCCTGAGGATGTGCCACCAGTCATTTCTACTCCCCATCACTACCTCATAAACATCTACAGGAACAGCCTTTACTTCGTCGCTGTTACCACAACTGAGGGTGAGTGTCAACAACACATTTATCAGTCATTTAACTCAGAACCCCATGTGGGGTCAAGTTTGAATAGGTTCCGTATCTCGTATAGATTCTGTTCCGTACCAAGTTATCGTATCTCATTAGTGTAAATTGTTGATCAAATACATGATTATAGGGTCGGACTCGATTCTTTACTGCCACCGTTTCAGATAATGAATATTACTGCTCCTGGTATACCAACCACTTAGTAATGGGGGAGCTTAAGATGACCTGGACAATAAAGGTGGTTTAGATTGCTGTGCAGAGTTGTGTCCCTTGTCATTGAACAATATTATGAGTGAGTTAGTGAGTTTAGTTTTACGCTACTTTTATCAATATTCCAGCCATATTACAGCGGAAATGGGCTTCACACATTGTACCCATGTTTGGAATTGAAACCGGGTCCTCAGCGTGTTTTGCGAATGCATTAACCACTTGGCTACCCCACCGCCCCACGCAAAATTATGATTATACAATAAAGGATGTCACTTACATTGTGACGTAATGTAAAATGGTTCGATTACGAGGGGGCACACTCGAATGGCACAGTGACGGGATAACGTCAATCAATTGTTACGTCATCAAAAAACTATACCTTTAATGTCTGACAATGTTTGTTTTTTTCGATTGTTCTAACCGCTAGGAATCTTAGAATCATGAATAATTATTTGTATTCGTTACCCAATATTCGTGATACGTATCATATTCGCCACATAGTGTATTCGTTACAGCCCTAGTACAAAGTTTGAATGAAGACATGAGCGATGTATATATCAGGAATGGCCTGTTTAAACTCAAATTGATTTCTTTTCAGAACAGAAATATCCGATAATTCTATGTACATGTTTCAGTTTCGGTAGTTCTAACCATTCCTGTGTCCATATTCTTTTGCTACAATTAAACGTTCTTTAGAACTGACGTCCATCCATTCTTTGTGTTTGTATGTGTACAATACAACCTTGTTTCAGTTCCCCCACTGTTTGTGGTGGAGTTCCTGCACAGGATTTGTGACACTTTTGAGGACTACTTCAATGATTGCACTGAGTCCCAGCTCAAGGAACACTACGTTATAGTCTATGAGGTAGGGAACACTATATAGTCTATAAAGTGAGGAACACTATAGTCTGTTATAGTCTATAAAGTGAGGAACACTATGTTATAGTCTATAAAGTGAGGAACACTATGTTATAGTCTATAAAGTGAGGAACACTATGTTATAGTCTATGAGGTAGGGAACACTATATAGTCTATAAAGTGAGGAACACTACGTTATAGTCTATAAAGTGAGGAACACTATGTTATAGTCTATAAAGTGAGTGATGTTATAGAACAGTATGTTATAGTCTATAAAGTGAGGAACACTATGTTATAGTCTATAAAGTGAGGAACACTATGTTATAGTCTATAAAGTGAGGAACACTATGTTATGTCTATAGTCTATAAAGTGAGGAACACTATGTTATAGTCTATAAAGTGAGGAACACTATAAAGTGAGGAACACACTATGTTATAGTCTATAAAGTGAGGAACACTACGTTATAGTCTATAAAGTGAGGAACACTATGTTATAGTCTATAAAGTGAGGAACACTATGTTATAGTCTATAAAGTGAGGAACACTATGTTATAGTCTATAAAGTGAGGAACACTATGTTATAGTCTATAAAGTGAGGAACACTATGTTATAGTCTATAAAGTGAGGAACACTATGTTATAGTCTATAAAGTGAGGAACACTATGTTATAGTCTATAAAGTGAGGAAACACTATGTTACGTTATAGTCTATAAAGTGAGGAACACTATATAGTTATAGTCTATAAAGTGAGGAACACTATAGTTATAGTCTTATAAAGTGAGGAACACTATGTTATAGTCTATAAAGTGAGGAAACAGTCTATGTTATAGTCTATAAAGTGAGGGAACACTATGTTATAGTCTATAAAGTGAGGAACACTATGGCGTTATAGTCTATAAAGTGAGGAACACTATGTTATAGTCTATAAAGTGAGGAACACCTATGTTTATGCTATAGTATATAAAGTGAGGAACACTATGTTATAGTCTATAAAGTGAGGAACACTATGTTATAGTCTATAAAGTGAGGAACACGTTATAGTCTATGGAACACTATAGTGCTATGAGTGAGGAACACTATGTATATAGTATAGTCTATAAAAGTGAGGAACACTACGTTATGTTATAGTCTATAAAGTGAGGAACATTATGTTATAGTCTATAAATTGAGGAACACTATGTTATAGTCTATAAAGTGAGGAACACTACGTTATAGTCTTTAAAGTGAGGAACACTATGTTATAGTCTTTAAAGTGAAGAACACTATGTTATAGTCTTAATGAGGAACACTATCACATAGTCTAGGAAGCAAGGCTCAAGACCAACACATATTATTCTCACATTAAGTGCTTGGTTGTACATCTTGTGTGTTCTCAAATTTTATGCCATTTAGGTTTATCTAGTTAATCAGTAAATGTGCATCAATTTTTGTTGAGACTTCTTGACTTTTTGGGTTCCTTTATTTTTATTATTGAGGTTATTGAGGCGTTGACTCATTGATCTTTACCACATATTTTGAATTCGTATAATGTCCCAAATTATTATTACAACCATTGTAAGAATTGTTGATTTGCTATGTTTCTGAAACATTGCTAGTGGGATGTTGGCCTGTTGACCACTGCTCTATCCCACTGTGTTTAGCTGCTGGACGAGATGCTGGACAATGGCTTCCCACTGGCTGTTGAGTCAAACGTGTTGAAGGAGCTCATCAAACCACCCAACTTCCTTCGTACCATCACAGACACCGTTACTGGCAAGTCAACCAGGTCAGTTGTCTCCCTTTGTAGCCTTCACTCTGTAATGTTAGTGGGGCGGTGGGGTAGCCTAATGGTTAAAGCGTCCACTTGTCACGCCAAAGACCGAGATTCGATTCCCCACATGGGTACAATGTGTAAAGCCCATTCTAAGATGCCTAGTGGTTAGAACAATCGAAAAAATAAAACATTATCAGACAATAAAGGTATAGTTGACGCAAGCGTCCTCGTACTTTAACTATAATAGTTAATGGCGAAAGTGTGCTTTATTACACTATACATGGTGGTAGAGCGAACTGTATTTCTAAATTTCTGGTGTCGACCAGCCATAATATTGCCTGTATATTGCTAAAAGCAGCGTAAAAACAAACTCGCTCGCTCACTCACTGTAATTTTAGTATTACTATTTAGGTTATTGTCTCCTCTTGTGTTCTTGAATCTTGAACAGATAAGCACCATTGTCACAAACTGACCGTATAAACAGAGAGAGTAGGGTTGGTTTGGGTTTGGATGTTGCATATTTTGAGCAGTATCAAAGGGAACATTAGACCTGGCTTTCACCCAATGTGCAAATTCTTCACCAAACCTGGTTCCCTGCTTGTTGTAAGAGGTGACTTAAAGGATCATAATGTACCACAACATCATTGCTCACAGTGTCACTGGATTGTGTGGTCCAGACTCAATTATTTACAAACACCTACGTGCAAACACCTATTTGCGGGTACAGTAACATGCAGTGAACTTGGACAAAGTACTGTGACTATGTGTCCCAGTCCACCCAGCTGTGAATGGGTACCTCGTTAGGATAAGAAAGCCACAATAACTCGGTGCGCCTAGTGGCTGCAAGAGTTGTATACTCCCCAGGGAGTTGAGATTGATAATATGATGTGCCATTGAGATTGACATCCAGTGATCGAGGGAAACAATACCAGCGCCTTGAGTAAGCACTAGTTGCCTGGATATGTGCGCTATATAAATATCCTATAATAATAAATATCCTATAATAATAATAATAATTTACAGGCCTCTGTCATGTAGGTAGAATTGTGCGGAGTGTGTATATATTGCAACATGTATCGTTTGAGAAGTGTTATGCAGCATACCAGTTGTGCTGGTATTTATGATCCACTTCGTGTGTAGCGTGAGTGCCACCCTGCCCACTGGTCAGCTGTCAAACATTCCTTGGAGGCGAACAGGGGTTAAGTACACAAACAACGAGGCCTACTTCGATGTGATCGAGGAAATTGATGCCATCATTGACAAGTCTGGTTCTACCGTCATAGCTGAGATACAGGGATATGTAAGTAGAAGCTGATCCAGTGTTTTATGGTGGTAAAATTTGATGGGTTTGTAGCAGAGAGTTTAAGGAGCAGGTCGCACAAGTTATTTTTTTTTCTTCAGGTACTTTAGCTTAAGAATGATATTCTATTAACATTTTATTATTGTCTTTGAATGGTCCAGTCTTTACAGTCCTGTGATATATCTGTCAATCATTGCTATCTGGTGAGTTGATTGTGTTTTCTCTGCGCAGATTGACTGTTTGATCAAACTGAGTGGGATGCCTGATCTCACCTTATCCTTTATCAATCCTCGTCTTCTTGATGATGTCAGCTTCCATCCGTGTGTGCGATTCAAGAGATGGGAAGTGAGTATTAACTGTCACAGATCTTCACATGATAACATCTCACATTCACTGAGTCCGTACCTTGAGTCTGTACCCTTGCCACAGGCAAGGTGCTCTTTGAGCTCGTGCCCAGGCTTGGTTGCTTTCATGACTGTTATTTACAGACCACCGCCATATGACTGGAATATTGCTGAGTGCGGCGTAAAACTAAACTCACTCATTTGTTATGGTTTGGGGTGTTGTTCATGATATCAGTCACGGGTTCGTCTGGTCAAAACTTGGTAAACTACAGGCCACCACCACATAGCTGGCATACAGATGAGTGTGGGTTTATGCAAACATTTTATCTTGAGCTGCTAAGTATTTTGGGTTTTTTTTCACTTCTTAATACTTTTATTTCAGAGTGAGCGAATCTTGTCATTTGTTCCACCCGATGGCCACTTCCGTCTGATGTCATACCACATAGGAACCCAGAAGTGAGTCCATACTGCTGCATATCAGATAAGATCCAAGTTGGGACTGTTCTTCAGCCACTCGCTGACATGACATTGTGTCCAGATTATATAGATCAGTTCTCATGATATCAAACACTGGATTGTCTGACTCAATTATTTACAGACCACTGTCATATAGCTGGAATATTGCTGAGTGTGGCGTTAAACATCAGACAAACCTTACTGTTACAAAGTTCATTCTAGAACCTTCTTCCTTGGAAGGGGCGGTGAGGTAGCCTAGTGGTTAAAGCGTTGGCTCGTCACGCCAAAGACCCGGGTTCGAATCCCTACATGGGTACATTGTGTGAAGCCCATTTCTGGTGTCCCCCGCCGTGATGTTGCTGGAATATTGCTAAAAGCAGCGTAAAACCAAACTCAGTCAGTCAGTCAGTCTTCCTTGGACTGATGGATACTCCTGGAGAGCAGACGGTCAGGAGTTTATCCCATGGACGGGTAGTACAAAAAGTTGTACCTGTCGTTACCCTGTCTGATGCTCCTGGGGAGCAGACGGTCAGGGTTTTATCCCATGGACGGGTAGTACAAAAAGTTGTACCTGTCGTTACCCTGTCTGACGCTCAGCATTAAAGGGATTAAATAAGGTCTGGTTGGCTCAGAGTAGTATACTGTGGGGCATCAACATGAAACTATGGCATGACATATCAGACGATGGTAAGGTTTTTGTAAATACTAGTACAAGCAGCCACACAAAGGGACAGGCGTGGTATTATACAAATGCAGCAATCTTGAACACAACATTTGACTTCCATTTAACCGCTTCTTGTCCTTTGGTGCAGCATTGCCATGGCTGTATCTTTCAGATACAAGAATTATCAATGATTTCAGACAGTTGGAGACATTCAAAACAGTCAGTTCTTTTTCAGAAGACTTTGTGATTGGCTCAGATAGTTGATCACATAGCAGCTACCAAATGGTTAAGACATGTAAGACACGATTAGTTTTAGTAAACCAGTGTGACGGTAAAACCTTTGCTGATAGAATTACTTCCACATGTGGAAAATATCACTTGTCAACGAACCTCGATCTGCTACCATTTGTTCATGCCCTTTTACCCCCGTAACATCACGACAGCAGACAGCACATATGCTTCCTTCTAGCCATATTTATTTCCCGACTACTTTCGCCAGATACAATCTCGTAGCCTCTCGCGCATGCATAATTAATATCAACACTAGAGATTGTAACTCAGTTGAAACACTGATGTTAAGTCAAGTGCACCCAGGAAACAAGTGAGGGTTTGTTTCAGCTTTAGCAAACTGAGGAGCCTAGATACAGATTGGCAGTACTATTATCTTGACAGCTAGTTGTGTGTAGTTGACAGTGAAGAGGATTTCTGTTGAATATTCTGAGGATATATGAATATCTTATTAAATTATATATGATATTTGTGTGAATACAATCAAAATGCAGTATTTACAGCAATGATGTAATAGAGATATTATTCTTAATGGCCACCTCTGTTTGTATGGTGTTAAGTCCCAATACCTATTCACCCCATTATATAGATGGAACATAGGGTGGGGCATTTTGAATTCACTAAACTAGCAATGTATTTTAAGGTAGTAACGAATATTTTGTTCTATTTCAGTATTGTCGCCATTCCTATTTATCTCCGACACAATATATCATTCCGAGATGGCAACTCCGGAAGGTTTGATGTCACGATTGGACCCAAACAGACCTTGGGAAAAACAGTAAGTAAAATCTACAAAAGCCTTCAGTGTATCTGATGTTAATTGTAACTTTGATGGCAGTCAAACTGGCTCAAGAACATTAAATTGATTGGATGTACTTGTGGAAATGTTTCATAGAAACTAAAGTCAACTGGTGTCTGCGCTATTTTTGGTTTTTATGGCAAAAAATTCCTATCAGTGAACCATTGATAAGCATTTGTATAAATTTCTTCACTTATCAGACAAGTGGTCCAATATTTTTGGAAGGTTAATCTTTATTATTGTTTTTGTCTCTTGTAATTACGAGTACAGATAGAACACCCAATGTGTGCAGTGATACTATATTCAGTGATATGCTGAGCTAACGCCATCCTGGTGAGAAGGCCAGGTTGGTGTCAGTAGCAGCATGATGATTAGTTCTGGATTACGTGGCCTTAGAACCTGTCCAAGTATTATACTCAGTTAAATATACTACTAGGGTATGAGTAGTTCACAGTTGTAGGCTGCGGTATGTGTATAAACTTTTAATGAGAAGTGTTAGTTATTGACACAAAATGTATTTTATGACCAGTAACTTGTTCCATCGTAGTTGATTTTTTTATTGAATATTCTTTTTTTATTAGGGGCTTTGGGGTAGTCTAATGGTTAAAGCGCTCGCTCGTCATGCCGAGGACCCGGGTTCGATACCCCTCATGGGTACAATGTGTGAAGCGCATTTCTGGTGTCCCCCCGCTGTGATATTGCTGGAATATTGCTAAAAGCGGCGTAAAACTAAACTCACTTTTTTATGAAATCATCCAATATGAGCAGTGTCAAAATGTGTTAGTAACAGGATTATTGATCAAACATTAGGACTTTTGCTGTATTGTGTCTTGCAGATAGAGAATGTGACGCTGGAGGTGCCGTTCCCCAAGTCGGTTCTGAATGTCACGCTAACCACAAGTCAGGGGAAGTACACATTCGACCCGGTCACCAAACTCATGACGTGGGATGTCGGCAAGATTGATGCTGCCAAACTGCCAAACATCAAAGGCAATGTAAGCAGGGAGACATGTCCACAGTATTGACTGAAACCTGTATCGATTCTGGATGTTTTGTGTGTTATAACAGAGCATGCTTTGTTCTTGAGTTCTGTAAGAGTTGACTGAATGGTCTGACTTGGTTGATCGTGTCTTTGTACCCTGATGGCAAGAATTTTTGCCTTCAATATTTGATCAATGGATTTTGGGCACACTTTGCAATTGAGTGCTGTTTTGCATCACTGAATTTCAAGGTTTGGCCTTGGTAGCTGAAATATTGCCAGTTGTAGAATAAAACTCAAGTCACATGCTCTACAATTGAAATATTTGTGCATCTATCGTCAAGAAAAAAGCCTAATGTTTAAAGTGTTCCCTCATTACGTTGATTTCCCTCATGGGTACAATGTGTGGAACCCATTTCTGGTGCCCCCCCTGCATTGACTTTTGCTGGAATATTGCTAAAAACGGCATCAAACCCAATTACTCACTCACTCTAGTTCCAGCAGGCCAGTGAGTGGTTAAAGCATTCTGTTCCTCACAATGTGAGAAGCCAATTTCTGGTGGCCCCCCGCAGTGATATTGCTGGAATATTGCTAAAAGCAGGGGTAATACCAAATTCACTCACTCGCTTACTCACTCTGGTATCCCTCCACCGTGTCATTTACTGGAATATTGCTAAAAGCGGGGTAATACCAAATTCACTCACTCGCTTACTCACTCTGGTATCCCTCCACCGTGATATTGCTGGAATATTGCTAAAGCACGTGATGAGCTGGGGTAAAACTAAATTCACTCACTCGCTTACTCACTCTGGTATCCCTCCACCATGATATTGCTGGAATATTGCTAAAAGCGGGGTAATACCAAATTCACTCACCGCTATTACTCACTCTGGTATCCCCCCACCACGTGATATTGCTGGAATATTGCTAAAGCAGGGTAATACCAAATTCACTCACTTCGCTTACTCACTCTGGTATCCCTCCACGTGATATTGCTGGAATATTGCTAAAAGCGGGGGGCAATACCAAATTCACTCACCGTGATATTGCTGGAATATTGCTAAAAGCGGGGGTAAATACTCACTCTGGTATCCCTCCACCGTGATATTGCTGGAATATTGCTAAAAGTGGGGTACTACCAAATTCACTCACTCGCTTACTCACTCTGGTATCCCCCCACCGTGATATTGCTGGAATATTGCTAAAAGCGGGGTAATACTAAATTCACTCACTCGCTTACTCACTCTGGTATCCCTCCACCGTGATATTGCTGGAATATTGCTAAAAGCGGGGGGTAATACCAAATTCACTCACTAAACACTCACTCTGGTATCCCTCCACCAGTGATATTGCTGGAATATTGCTAAAAGCGGGGTAATACCAAATTCACTCACTCGCTTACTCACTCTGGTATCCCTCCACCGTGATATTGCTGGAATATTGCTAAAAGCGGGGTAATACCAAATTCACTCACTCGCTTACTCACTCTGGTATCCCTCCACCGTGATATTGCTGGAATATTGCTAAAAGCGGGGTAATACCAAATTCACTCACTCGCTTACTCACTCTGGTATCCCCCCGCAGTGATATTGCTGGAATATTGCTAAAAGCAGGGTAATACCAAATTCACTCACTCGCTTACTCACTCTGGTATCCCTCCACCGTGATATTGCTGGAATATTGCTAAAAGCGGGGTAATACCAAATTCACTCACTCGCTTACTCACTCTGGTATCCCTCCACCGTGATATTGCTGGAATATTGCTAAAAGCGTAAAAGGGTAATACCAAATTCACTCACGTGATATTGTTGGAATATTGCTAAAAGCTTACTCACTCTGGTATCCCTCCACCGTGATATTGCTGGAATATTGATAAAAGCAGTGTAAACCAAACTTGCTCCCTGTTCCAGTGGTGTGAAGTCGCTTCTTTTGTTTTCAGATTAGTCTTCAGACTGGTTCTGCTATTCCAGAGTCCAACCCTGTGTGTACGGTAAGATAATAGTTCCTGGTCTGACATCTCTGTGTGAACATATTTATAGGGATTTGTGGCCTTCATTTAGACTGGATGGTGAAAGCTGCTCAGACTTAATAAGAAAGTAAGATTCTTTATGGATAACAACTTCTTTATTATCCCCCGCCGCACGTTTAGCGCGAAGCAGGGGATATAGTATTAGGCTCTGTCCGTACGTACGAATTGAAATATCTTAAGAACCGTTCACTAGATTCTTTTCATATTTGGTACCTAGATTCATCACAGTATAAGAAAGGCCCAAGTCAGGTTTATCTCGGGAAGGCGCAGGGCCCAGTCGATTTTGGTGACCTTCACATAATTTTCAAGGTCATGGCGACACTTCGAAGATTTCAGCATATTAACCTACATGTTATGGTTTTCAGCGCGATACCTCAAGGGCCATTCACTGGAGTTTCTTCATATTTGACACCAAGCTTCATATAGGGAAGGCCCAGGGCCCAGTCAATTTTGGTGACCTTCACTTAATTTTCAAGGTCACAGAGACACTTTGAAGATTTCAGCATGTTAAATTGCATGCTAAGATAGTCAGCAAGATATCGCAAAAAATATTCACTGGATTTTCTTCATATTTGACACCAAGCTTCATCTAGGAAAGGCCCAGGGCGCAGTCAATTTTGGTGACCTTCACATAATTTTTAGGGTCACGACGACACTTTGAAGATTCCAGCATCTTAACCTGAATTGTCAGCAAGATATTTTAAGAACGGTTCACTGGATTTTCTTCATAGACTTTCAAGACTTCCCTTGAATGTTTTTCAATAAGCTATTTCTTTAGTACTAGTTTTGCATATTTCATACACTATGACATTCATGTCAAGGTCAAAGTCAGTCTTGAAAATATGTGTGTGTTTGAACAACTAAAGAGCAAGATATCAAGAGAGGTTGACTGGTCATGTATTTGTTTACATTTAAGTTCATCTTAAACTTTCATTATTATAAGTTTGATTTGATAATTTGCGGCGGGGGATTATGTTATATATTATGCGACGTTTCAGTATGGATTCTTATACCATTGTCAAGCAAGAGTCACGTCAGACTTGACGTGATTTGCCTTGCTATGAAAGTGACCTCAGATCTTTTTGCAGAGCGGTATCATATCTGAATACTAGATCTCATTTCCCTGAAATTAATTTGATTGAGATTTGCTGATACAGTATTATGTAATACAACCATGAATATCAAAATTATCAAATTAAATCCTCAGTTTAATGTAGGATTTAAAAACAGTACGTGTTGACAGGTCATTGTGAAGAATGGTCTGTCCAAAATTTGGGGTAATTTTTTAGTGTTT
Organism: Haliotis rubra; assembly: GCF_003918875.1. Classification (NCBI taxonomy): domain Eukaryota; kingdom Metazoa; phylum Mollusca; class Gastropoda; order Lepetellida; family Haliotidae; genus Haliotis; species Haliotis rubra. The sequence continues at coordinate 479,391 of NW_025767318.1, forward strand.
TGAAAGTGACCGAAACTTTCTGTCTGTAACAAACATTTGACACCAATTGGACATCCATGTAACCGCTCGCTCAACTTACCCACTCACTCACTCACTCACTCACTCACTCTTGCTCTGTTTTTCAGGTGACATTTACAATAAGTCAGCTGGCTGTGTCGGGAATCAAAGTGAATCGGCTGGACATGTATGGCGAGGTAAGACTTCATGATATGTACAGAGTACACTCCTGGGCTAACATAGCCTTCTGTCAAATAGAAATAACTAGATCATGTCAGCACTCCTAGACTAACACAGTCGTAAGTGTAGATGATTTGATTTTAGAAAGTGTTTTACCTTGCTCTCAGTGTGTGCAAAATTCAGTTTATATGATATGTTTATTTCTATATGTTTTCCTTTACTTTGGCTGATACAGAACCATCGTTATGCTAACTTAACTACTGTGTCAGTTTTTTATGTTACTATGGTTACAAGAAGCATTTTTTTTAGATTTTTCAATGTTTTCACTTCCATGCATATTTCTGTTGATATTTAAACATACCTGTCTATTATTTGTATGTCTAAATAGCAAGGGAAGTTTGGTGAAGTGTTAATGGCAGTGTATTAACACAAATACTGAAATAGTTGTTTATTTTATTGTCATTTAACTATAACACAACCTGTATTTGCAAACAGTGTTTGGCATATAACTCAAAAGCTGTTGATATCAAACCTTTGATTGACCAATCAGAATGAAGTATTTGTTTGTTTTTTTTAAATGTCATCATAAACTTTCACTTGCTAATCTAAATGAAGATAGGAACATACAAGAAGTTTAATTTTCACTGACCTTTTGGTCATTGCTGTAGAGAACAACGTATTCTTTTAGGATTTAAAGATATCAATAAATCATATTTTTTCACATTTCTGCATCCACTGTAACTCTGTGCTTGATGTTTAGTAAGGCCAGAGCAAGAAATGCTTCCAATCATTGTGTGGGTTATTTTAAACAGGTCAATGCAGTTTTTCCCTCATTCAGTATTCAGCCATTCAAAATTTTCCATAGTTTAGTCTTCAGTTGTCTTCTTTCATTAGTTATAATAAAACAAGACCCCTTACACAAAAATGTGGTTTAAAAAAGGAGGTAATTAAGTAAAAAGCTTTCAAATCTGGAATTTATTACAAACACATTTTTAGGTTTTAGTAAGTGTTGCCTGAACCTCAGTTATTGAAATATATGCCCCAAGGAGATGATGTAGTGTAAGCGTGATAAGTGAAATATACATGAAAACAATAGATATCAAAGGTCATACTGTATTAATCAATTCACTATCAGACTCAGACACAAAGTCTTGTAAATACTTGCAGAAAATATTATGTTACGATTTTGCCTTCTGAATGCAATATACAGAATTCATAGTTCTACCAAACATCCATCCTTCATTTGAATCTTGTCAGTGTACCCGATGCATAAAAAGGGCATCCTGACCCATGAAGATCTGGGTTAGAATTGATCTTCAGTAACCCATGCTTGTCGTAAGAGGCGACTAAAGGGATCGGATGGTCAGGCTCGCTGACTTGGTTGACACATGTCACCGTATCCCAATTGTGTAAATCGATGCTTGTGCAGTTGATAACTGGATTGTCTGGTCCAGACTCGATTATTTACAGACCGCTGCCATATAGCTGGAATATTGCTGAGTGTGGCATAAAATTCACTGGCAACTCATAGTTAGTTAATGAAAGAAACATATTCAGGTTGTGGGGAATGTTTTCTGGGCTTGTCATACAGCAGCAGCTTCTTTGGTTTGTGTATGGGAACATTAGACACGCAGATCAGGCTTCTGGCTGACTATAACACATTCATTGTCATCTTTAACTCAGCTCATATTTCATTTCACCTAATTTCAAGATTACCCTGTTATCAGTGATTTGCATTTTTTTCATGTTTCTGTCCTTGAGAGAAGATTTGGTCAGTGTAGTATTTTTTATGTAAATTGTTTGATGTCCTGTTATGAGATATTTTGAAATCAGAAAGAAAAGAGAAGTTGTCTGCAGATCCAGAATAATGGAATGCTAACAGCCCAGGTGACAACATGAATAAACACACTTAAAATGAGGTGTATAAACCATTTGGATACCTCTGTATCAAGAACTGACAAATAGGGATGTTTCATGAATCGATACTTATCACGATACCCATGTCATGATTCGATACGTATCACAATACCTATTTTTCGTGCATTATTACGTAAATTTAGTTACATTTTGAACATTAATATTTCATATTTTATAATGGTCCATGAAAAGATCAACATATTTGATTCTCAGAGAACAGTTCTACATTCCGATCTTTGAGCATGAAAAATAATCATTTATAACTCTCATAACATCAAAAAACATGATACAATTGCAAAATGTAAACGATACATAAACATATTTAAACTTTCAAAACTAAATATCGATACAGTTTTGAATATATCGATAATTGTATCATCTCAGAAAAGTATTGATGCATCGACGTATCATGGCATTCCTACTGACAAACATGAAAGAGATGCATCAGGTGAACTCTAAAAGAAGTTATACTGAGGGAAAGAAGTAAGAGATCACATGAAACCACAAGTGTGCCTGTATTTTTTTCCAAGGTTTCTTTACAAGCTTTGTATCACACAGCTTGTGAAGAAACCTGGAAAAAAATAAAGGAACACTTGTACTTTCATGTGATCCCTTATTTTTTCCCCTCAGTATATATTAAGAGGTCTGATAATAATGTGATTCTCTTGACAAGAAATGAAAAGCGCTATAGATGTTATGATCTTGTAGCTGCTATAACAGGACACACAGGTTGTCATGCGTTCTTTGTTTATAAATAACAGGAACTTCCTGAACTGAAACTATTACAATACTCCACTGTATACAGTGCTTCCTGTGATGTCAGATGGGCAGACGTAACCCACCACACGTCTAAACATTTACCAAATCTTTGTTTCCGGGACAGACACATTTATATGTATATAATGATAATCATGTATGTATATAATGATAATCATGTATGTATATAATGATAATCATGTATGTATATAATGATAATCATGTATGTATATAATGATAATCATGTATGTATATAATGATAATCATGTATGTATATAATGATAATCATGTATGTATATAATGATAATCATGTATGTATATAATGATAATCATGTATGTATATAATGATAATCATGATAATCAGTCCAAGTTCATGTCTTCTTGCAGAAACCTATCCCAGATCTTAAAAAGACATAGATAAAAAGGATTACAAAGACAAACATCATCGTTTGCAGATAACATTCACTGACAACTGCTTATTGTATTTGCAAGGTCTTCTTTTTTATATTTTTGTGATAAAGACCAGGCTAGCTATTCTCGAAACGTTTGTAGCCCTACGAACTTCTTTAGCCTATTCTTAACACATTGGCTACGATCAAAGTTAAGAATTCTTAGGGCTCTTAACGCTTTTAGAATAAGGGCCCAGGCTACCTATTCTCGAAACGTTCGTAGCCCTACGAACTTCTTAAGCCTATTCTTAACACATTGGCTACGATCAAAGTTAAGAATTCTTAGGGCTACGAACTTTTCAAGAATAAGGGCTCTGTTTTACCTCAAGTTGTCAATTAAAGTAGTCTATATTACTGGTCAATTTCAGATCAATAATAGTAACTCGTTGTTTGGGCAAGGTATGATTATCTGCAAAGAAGACATGAAACTGAAATGTCCTGTATTTTATTGGTAGTTTTGGTTGTATATAAGCCTCAGTTTTAAGAATTTTGCCTTAAACAGGGTGATCAAAAAGTGAGTACCTGCTTCGTATCTTGCTGTGAATGTTATATCTTCCCTAACTGTACTCTTGATACTAACTGTGGGGCGTGTAGCATGGGGGGCTGCTCCCAGGGGGACGTGTTGGTGTGGAGACATTCACATGTCCAGGGGGAGTAGACTCGGATGTCCTCGGGATTTGTTCTTGTCTTGTTCCTGTTCCCGTTCCTGTAGGTATGGTTGTGTAGCTTTTTGTCTGGTGGTATTTAGTCACTGTCAGTGTTACGGTTGGGCACGGTTCAACTTGAATCATTTTGTGGGTTTTTTGCGGAGGTACATAGGAACTGTTACTCACTTTTGGACTTGAGTCAATTCCTAACATTGTTGGATACGGGAACCAGAGTAATAAATTCTTATATTCAACAAGTGTGGTATAATTGAAATACCACTCCACGCATGCTCAAAGTGTACCCTGGATTCAATAGCTACACTCCTTGCTATGAATGATGCTTACACCATCATGGGTTTCCCTGATTCAGACTAACACATAACATTGTCACTCTTTTCATATGAGCATAAATGTGATACTAGTTTCGAGAAATAACATACATACGCTGATCCATAGTTGTTGAAAGTTTGAAACTAATGATCATGGATTGCAGTCTCAGAATTGCCCTGTTCTTGTGCTAGTTTTTACCACAGAGTCTGGGCTCAAAAGTGGTAAATGTCAGTGATCATCATCAGAGTCTTCTGGGTCAAGGGAAGGTGGGTAGCTTCTAACAAAAGCGTGGTCAAAATGTCAGAATACCCACATGGGTACAATCATCCATTTCTGGTGGTGATGTTGCTGGAATATTGCTAAAAGCGGCGTAAAACCAAACTCAGTCTGTCAGTCAGTCTTGGGTCAAGCTGACACACAGGGAGGGAACTGGATTACTGCTCAAAGTGCTTTTGAGGTTGATCACTCACTTGTATCCTGAGTCACTCAAGCCATTATAGTCATAGTTGTCAAGCATTGTTTGGTATTTGTGGTACAAGCACCTTTACAGTGGCCCAGTTCATCATTCACATCAGGTGTGATGGGTTCATTCTACTAACACTCTAGCTAGACTTGCCTGGGGATGTAGTGGGTAACACTAGCACATATGGTTGTGGAATTGGTCTAATCTCGCTATAGATACGTTGTTTTTGTTGTCAGCCGTGTTTGTGGAGGGTTTGTCTTGACTTGCTGATCAGAGTAACCATGTACAGTGTGACAAACTCTGTCACTGACAAAGTAATAAGTGCCTGTACATTGTGACTACAAGTAATAATTGCCCTCTGACTGCTGCCTTCCCCTTTAAGTGGTGACTACCTGTACATTGTGACTACATCCTTAGTGATAAAGTAATAATTGCCCTGTGACTGCTGCCTTCCCCTTTAAGTGGTGACTACCTGTACATTGTGACTACATCCTTAGTGATAAAGTAATAATTGCCCTCTGACTGCTGCCTTCCCCTTTAAGTGGTGACTACCTGTACATTGTGACTACATCCTTAGTGATAAAGTAATAATTGCCCTCTGACTGCTGCCTTCCCCTGTAAGTGGTGACTACTGTACATTGTGACTACATCCTTAGTGATAAAGTAACTGACTGCTGCCTTCCCTTTAAGTGGTGACTACCTGTACATTGTGACTACATCCTTAGTGATAAAGTAACAATTGCCCTCTGACTGCTGCCTTCCCCTTTAAGTGGTGACTACCTGTACAATGTGACCACCTGTGTTAGTGATGAAGTAACAATTGCCCTCTGACTGCTGCCTTCCCCTTTAACTATCTGTACAATGTGACCACCTGTGTTAGTGATGAAGTAACAAGTGCCCTCTCACTGCTGCCTTCCCCTTTAAGTGGTGACTACCTGTACAATGTGACCACCTGTGTTAGTGATGAAGTAATACCTGCCGTGTTAGTAGTTCCTTCCCCTGTAAGTGGTGACTACCTGTACATGTGACCACCTGTGTTAGTGATGAAGTAATACCTGCTGTGTTAGTAGTTCCTTCCCTGTAAGTTATGACCTATACATTGTTAGTATTAGTCATTAGTGCTGGAGCAATTAATTGGGATGATTTTTGACGTGAGATTAAAGTCACAATCCCCGATTGTCGATTACAAATAAACTGCAGATCGATAATCGGAAATAATCATTATTTGATGCACATACATTAAAACGTTTTATTCTACCTTGTCATGTTTTCTTTACTGAACAATCCCGCTAGCTATTCTAGAAGCACTACTCCCTTTTAAACTTCTTAAGCCCATTCTTAAATCATTGGCTACGATCACAGTTAAATAGTTTAGGGGCTATACACGGAAAATGGGTCATTGCTTGTTTATAGAACTTAAACGGAAGCTGTGTACTAACACAAGATAATGCCTATTGTGTTTCAACCAATGGCAATGCTAGATATAGTTAGATTGGGGTGTGAACGCATTGCTAAATGTTATGAAATTAATTAATATTCATGAGCAAAAACTTTGTTATCTCATTCATCCAATCATGCAACAAAACGGATTAGGTATTCCATTCTACCATGACATATGCACCATGAATAAAACGCTGCTTTTAAATATGCACTTCATTACCCTTTATGTAGTGTTTTGACACTACTATGGATAGAGCTCTTCTAAAATGGTTTCGCTTACATTCTCGGTGAAACAGGAAAAAGAAACAATTTTACATAGTGTCAAATGTTTTAATTATTTCCACAACGAAGTTTTCTTCAAATATATTGCAAGTTGCAACATCTGTACTGGCATTCTACTTTATGGACAACTTTAATGGAATGAGTTATGTATTAAGGAACACCCTCTAACTTCAAAACAGATTCGTCCTCGCTTTGACCTTCGTTTGATCGCCATTGGCGCATGCCATTTTCAAACGTATTGTCCTGGATGTGTGTCAGTGCTTTTGCTTAGTTCGAAAGAAGTTATTTATTACAACCTGACTGTTGTCAATTTTGAAAAGACCAGACATCAAAGATCGAAGAAGCAGTGATTGTGTGATTCGACTTACATGTTGAATCTACCACGCTTTGAAGTTATCCGATCTAAACACATCAAAGAAATCGCCACAAACGTAACAATTTCAGATGACATGTTTGTTTACCCTTTTGTAAGGGTTAATGAGTGCAAAATATTCCTCACGCCGCGAGTGAACCAGCTCTCAGAAGTGGTTTTGACATTTTTCACTTCTAATTTTTTAGCAACAGCCAATCAAAAACGAACTTAAATGTCATGGTAGAATCTAAAATAATGCGGGCGGTGGGGTAGCTTAGTGGTTAAAGCGCTTCGTCACCAAGACCCGGTTCAATCCCCACATGGGTACAATGTGTGAAGCCCATTTCTGGTGTGCCCCGCCGATGTTGCTGGAATATTGCTAAAAGCGCGTAAAACCAAACTCACTCACTCACTCTAAAATAATGCGGTTATCTTCATATCACTACAGTGGAAACACAAGATAAAGATAACAAAGTGGTGCCTTTCCGTATTATGACCACCTGTGTTTTATAAAGTGATAATTCTGGCCAACGATATGGCTGAGATTTTGCCGATGTGACGCTAAATATTAACTCACTCACTATAAAGTGATAACTTCACCCCAAGTATTGCCTTCCCGTGTATGTTGTATCCAGCTGGGACAGTTATGTATTGAGACAGGCTGGTGTATTCTGACACTTCCATCTGATGAAATAGTGACAGTGGAGTTGACTTTGGGTTGTCCCTTCCCTGTTGTTCATGGTTGAGTCTTATCTGAACTGATGCATGGCACCACTGCATGCTCTTATTGCCCCCTTAACAAGGAGATGCACCCTATTTTAACATGGTTCTGCCTCTCAAAGTCAGGATCTTGTCTTCTATTGCATTATCCATCTTATTGCACCCATTGAGTGAGGCTTACTACCATGGGAAAACTGATAGTACGGGGAAAGGCTTTCTAATACAGTAAGTCATTTTGAAACAGTCAACAAATAGATTGGTTGCATGGTCATAATGGATGCTTTGATGGTTCCCATTTCTGGTGTCTCCCTGTGATGTGACTAGTGCTAGAAGTGGCATAAGATCCAACCCACTCACTCACACACGTGTGACTGTACACTTCATCCACTGGTAATGCAGTTTGCTGTTCTGAGTTGTGTCCCTTAGCCTTGTAAGGATCAGTTTATGGTTTCTGTCTGACTCTGATCTTTGGCCTGTCAGCACCATATTGATGCTTGTGCAGTGCACTAGCCCTTCGAGTGAGTGAGCGAGTGAGTGACGGAGTGAGTGTGAGAGTGAGAGTGTGAGATTGAAGGACGAGTGAGCATGCTTAAAGCCGCATCACCAGGTTGCAGCTTGTCATGGTTTACAACTCGCACAAAGAAGCACAGTTTCACAGGATGTTTGTGACATGCCCTATCTCTTGTCAGCTACAGCATTAAGCCACTTCACTCAACATACTTGCTCTTATCCATTGGGCAATATTGGCTGATGTTTTCGGCTTGTTTACCAGTGGTTTCTTCATCTGTTTCAAAAAGCACCTAGAGATTTTATACTTGAATCATAGACACGTTTGATACCGTTCCACTCAGTAACTGTGGGTCATCCTTTTCACCACCCTGTTTAAGTTGTGTCGTTGTTGTTGTGTCCTTTGTTTGAGATTGTGTTTCAGCAGGTGCCAGTGTTCGTGGCATGCTCCTGATGATGACTAGCAAGCTGTTTCAGTAGATTCTTACCCATTTTGTCACCTGTGTATTTGATCAACTCCAGAGACACCAACTAAATTAACTGTTGTTAGATTTTTAAATTATGCCAATAAAAATACATATTTTATCAACATGTGATATGTTTTTTTCAAATTTGAATCAATTTAGAACCAAATCTTTTACTCCGATTTGAAACCTCGTGAAGATCTCGGGACACACGATGTAAACCCAGAATGAACTTTCGTCACCCAATCTAAATGAAGAATGCATGGGTTGTGGAGCCAAATAAAAATCAGCATTCTAAAATGACTTTTTCTAGTTTCTTTGGAACTTCCTGATTATGTTTAATTTCGAGATACAGAAACCTGATATGCTCATCTGATAAGAAAGGTATGATACTATATGGGTGACAAATTCTGTATTGTATTATGATGCCATGTTTAAGTGTCGATTCTTAAACCATTGTTAAGCAATGCATGCACTCCATAATGTATCATACCATCTTATTATTCATCAACTTCAGAAAAAACAATCAAACAGATCATACGCTCGTCTGATTGTTTCGTTCAGTCATGCAAAGAATGTAGTTACATGGACAGAAAGTTCACTTGACCTGACCTCTAATGGAGGTGTGTTCAGATCTGCAGATAGGTATTGTATCAGGGCCTAGATTTTCGAAGCTCTTTTAGCGTTAAGATAGTCGTAAGTGCCATACATTAACATTAACTTACGAGTATCTTAGCGTTAAGAGAGCTTCAAAAATCTAGGCCCAGGCCCCGGGATCATGAAAAAATCTTAAGTCTAAAATTTGCTTAGCACAAAAATATCTTAAGTCTAAATTATTTTGCTTAGCTAAGATTTTAGATAAGACTGGATCATGAAACTGTCTCAGCCAAATCTTAGCTAAGACTAAGACTAAGACAGTTACCATGGAAATTTTAGAATGATGTAATCATGTCCGGTCACTCTTAAATAATTGAGGAGAATAGTTTAGTACCAGGCACCTGCTGAAATGTTCCAAACAAGTCAACTGACGCTTTTATCCCTGCCAAGGTGACTTTTAGTGTCTTTAAGGTTGGATGTTTTCTAAATACACCAACACTCTAACTTAAATGCTTTCTGCCATATTGCATTGGATAGTGTTTTCAAAATCCGCTTTCTGAAGGCCGGTATTGAGACGCCTATTACATCAATGTATATTTCCTTTTCATCTGTGACAAATACATCACTGAATTCCTCATACATTTTAGTATCAAATAAGAAATGGTCTTTGTCACTAAAACCAAGTGTCTAGGTGATATGAAATCGAACGCCTGTGTGAGAAAGACAGCACTTGTTGAAATGTAAACAAAGAAACATTGAGACTTTACACTGTGTACTGCATTTTCTCAAATTTCAAACACCCATTCGCTCTATTCAGTAGCATGCATAGGCTCAATACTTTTAGAACATACATGGAAATAGTATCGAAAGCAAAAAATAATAGATACAATACAGTAATGTGATATGTTTATACCTAAATTGTCAAAGTTTCTGTGCAGCGAACGCCATGACTGACGGAAAATCTCGCAGAACAACAACGGTAATGATCGCATATCTGGCTTCTTCTCTTACTTGCAATGAAAACGATAAAACATAACAATACACAGATAGTCAGAATCATTCTGATTACTCACATCACACATTTATGTACAAACGATCCCCCGAATCAAAGGAAAGGTCCTCGCGAAAATCCTGTATACCCATGTCACCGGGTCGCCATTTTGTAAGAAATCGGTCACTGGTTGTGACGTCACATATCGCCAACATTGTTGTTACATATTTGGCAATTTCTTTGAGGTGAAGGTCGGTTGAATAACAGTAAACACAATCGCCATGTTCCAATCGATTACACTTTCAGTGTATATTTTGAGTATCTTTCAGATATTTTTTCATGAAACTATAATTTCATTATCTACATTTACCCTTGTTCTATATCATATCCTTGGATATAGGGTATACGGTTTTCATTCTTTCAAGGGTTTTGTTTGTTTGAATAATATTTACATAAGAAATTGATATACTGAGTGTAGTACACCATATTTAAACCCTTAAACAAGTTTTTAAAAGAACAAACGAAGGCGTAACTGCAACATGTACTTAAATAGTTCATGTATCATGTGCAATATTCGCCATTCGGACCAATATTACAGTTGCATATGAACAGGTTATGAATAGCGATTTAACTTTCATGACCCCGGGCCAGGGTTGTGAAATATTCTGTTTAATTTATCAAATTGATGCCAAACAGGTCGCGTGTGTTGTTCATATTAAGATACAAAGTCAAACCGCCTAATTATGGATCTATTCAGGACATTATTTAAATGGTAAAATCAGTCATTTTAAGTTCTGTCACAAGAGTGTTAAATTCAGACATAGAAACCAAAACCTTTACACAATTCATGGATATTATGTGAGATATATACTGATCAGCATACCAGTGTCGCTTTTTTCCCATCGCCTCAAAAATACATAAAACAAGCAATGACGCCTACTACAATTTTGTAATCTTTTCAGTAATTTCATTATATTTGAAGATATGGCTAGTACTCAGTAAATAATGATGCAAAATCAGTCAAAAATACATCTACACAAACAGGAGAATATGTGAATTTAAGAACTAATTTACATATCGGATAGGGCCATCAAAATCGCTTTTACGTGCTTTTCTCATGTAGTACATTGTCATCTTTTCTTATAACTTGTGAAACTACTAAAACGTATCCGCCACATTGGGGAACTTTGTATTGAATACATGTAGTTTGGTTCACGGTGAACAAAACATAAGGAAAATATAGCCCCGTGATCCACAACGAATTCTCTCCAAGTGATATGAGTTACATTGACCTAGTGTTAAGCATAGCGGAGTTATGCCCCCTTATCTTTATATCACAGATGACCTCTCTGTCGTCCTTAGACGCCATAGAAGAAAATCCATTTTGACATTTATTGCGCGTAGTCATTTTAATGTTGAGCTGCATAACGCTATGCATAAGCAAATAAACCCATTTCATATATATACTTATGTCGCTCAGATATCAGGCTGTAATATATTCGCTCACACTTTCTGTAAAGATGCCAAATTAAAAAATCGGTGCAGCACAGTGCTTTTTTTACCGTGCACCATCAAAAGCCGAGAAATTTACTGTTTTGAATGCATAGCAAAATTTTGGACATCATTTAGCAGTGTTTATTTTCAAACCCGAGGTATTTGCATTTATACTTATACCAACGGATAGGAAATTTAATATTCCACATTTCTGTGTAATTTTATAGCTGTAACGGAGATACAGGACCACGCTGAAAGCACAAATCTCAGCACAACGCTCACTTTTCAAACCTTATGAAATTGTGCCTGAAAAAAACCTCGGCATCAAAAAGGACTTAAGACTGGTAGGTAGCAGTCTCAGGATTTAAGACAAAAAATGATCTCAGTCTTAACTTTTAAGACTAAAAAATGTACGTGATCCCCGATTTAAGACAATTTTTGGGACTTAAGATCAAAATGACAGACTTAAGCAAATTTTAGACTTAAGTCACTTTCATGACCCCGGGGCCAGGAGTACAAGTAGAACAAGTGATTTTTAAATAAGATTGAAAGGATTGCACTCTCAGTTGTCAAGAACATCAATTACACTGAGTTCTCTCCCTTGCATAAAGAGGATTTCAACTTCTGACTTGACAGTTGAATCCGTGGTGTCCCTGGTGTTGAGCTAATTCTCAATAGTCTGTTGTTTAGTTTAAGCTAGATTGTATTGGATGCATGTTGATAACATAGAGGAATTTAATCTTTGCCTTGCTTTGCATGAAGGGAAAAGGTTTTCAAGTTCATCACTTTTTGTACAATGTCATATACTTTTAACTAATTGTTACAATTTAGTGTATACTAGATATGTTATCCGTATTAGTTAGTCCTATCTTAACCCATTAAGTTACCTTTGAATTTGTTTAAATGTGTTAGTCATGATAAGTTTGCAGTTTATTGATGATCTACCTGTGGCACAGAATAATATTTGTTTGTGTCTCTTGTGGAGATTCAGGGTTGTGTACCCACAGCATCACTGCATGTTATAAGAAGCGTCTAAATTGCGAACCCCTTTGGATTCTGATTGGTCCCCATCAATCTTTGCTGGCCTTGGAGTGAGTGAGTGGGTTTAGTTTTACGCCGCACTCAGCAATATTCCAGCTATATGGTGGTGGTCTGTAAATAGTTGAGGCTGGACCAGTCAATCCAGTGATTAACAGCATGAGCATCGATCTGCGCAATTGGGAACCGATGACATGTGTCAACCAAGTCAGCGAGCCTGACAACCTGATCCCGTTGGTCGCCTCTGACAACAAGCATGGGTTACTGAAGATCAATTCTAACCGGACCTTCATGGGTGCTGCTGGCCTTAGAGGTGACCAGTGGGTCATGTATGGTGACCAGTGGGTCATGTATGGTGACCAGTGTTCACAAATAGCATCAGACCTTCAGACAAATCCGGCAGATTTGCTGTTGGTCCGATGGAAGTCTACTACTGCCGGCCCCAGTGTCCGACTGTATAGTTCACAATGACTTAATTTTTCTTCTGTGGGTCCCTTGAATTTTCAGTGGGTGACAGACATCTGAAACTTACAGGACCCAATGTCCTGTTATTTTGAAACATCATTCGTGAACACTGGGTGACCTGGTGATGGTATGCCAATGTACCTCAACAAAGTACCTGATCATTGCTCTCAATATTGACCACTGGATATTATGGCCAAGACTGGATGATATATAGACACGCCCTTTCCCTATAACTGGAGTAATGCTGAGTGGGTTGTTAAACATGACTGAACAACACACACACTCTCTTTCTGTATGAATTTTAACATGTGAATATTGTTATTTGGATCCATGATGTGGACAAATATTTGTTGAATGTGATTTAACATGTAAAATATATATATGAATAGTTTCTACATTATTGGACTCTTATCTGTATCCTTCATTACACAAGATTCTGTGACCCGTGAAGATCCGGGTGAAGATCTTCGGTGCAATGTGTGAAGCCCATTTCTGGTGTCCCCCGAAGTGATATTGCTGGAAGCAGCATAAAACTATACTCACTCACTCATGTGTCCAACATATTAAGTGAATCACTGTCATAATTTCCAAATGTTTACCAGTTGCAACAGGCCAAACTTTCCCCTGGCCAAACTTTCCCCCTCGACAATCTTTCCCCCTCGACAAACCTTCCCCGGGGAAAGTTTAGACAGGGAAGAAATGGCCTGCTACAATCGGTACCTAATTTTACATTCTGAAAGCCAACCTTTGATTTTTATGACCTGTCCAATCAAGGATATGAAGACAAAACTGTTTGTGCCATTTTATAACATGCCTTTTTGTACTGAAGATAGACAAGAAAAATTAAAATCTGTCCACAGTGACCATGATGGTGAACGGCGTCACACAGACATTTTCTGTTCAGGCCTTGTTATTGGCTAACGTTTGCAAGAATTATTAACTGGTTATTGTGTAAATCTCTTTCATCACTGTTTGTTTACATAATGGATCCACATTATTAGAAATCTGCAATGGTGTTTTACTGTATTTTGCCACTCTAATATATGACGTGGTGGTTTGGTATCTTAGCAACAAAAGTTTCTGTGTCATTTACACAAATGTTTCAAATCAGTTCATATGAGATATACACTTAACAAAGTTGATTTTCTTGATTTTCAGAAATACAAACCTTTCAAGGGAGTGAAGTATTTGACGAGGGCTGGAAAGTTCCAGATACGCACATAATCAACAAGACAGTATACTTTCTGTTCATGGTTTCCTTGTGTGAAGGAGCGTGCACATGAACACTGGGACGGCTGTGTGGGGCAGTCTGGTGCACAGAAACGTTCTGACGATAGTACATCGACGATGTTTCATTGATATGTATAAACTATGTCCTCCATTACTCATCACTAGGTACAGCTGCTATACAGTGTTGTCAATATGTGCAGTATAAGGAAGCCGGCTACTGCCCCACCAATGAAAGAGTGCAGTAGGCACGTCTGCTCTCATTTCATGATAAGCAATTTGTGTTGAATAATTCATAGTGACACGTTATCACATGATATGAAAATTAGTCTGTGGAAGTTGTGTAATTCACAAATCAGTTATACAATGCCTTATTTCCTCTGACAAGACAACTACACCCCACACAAGCTGTATACACTGACAAGTCATGGAGGAACGCTGGGTGTACAGACCTGTGACGTACCGATGTCCGACAAGCTCATGGATACGTCTGTAGTGACAGTCTGAGTGACTTGTTAACAGACCAGGGTCCTGTTCCACAAAGCGATCGTAACCCTAAGATGATCGTAACTCCCATACTTCAACATAGACTTACAACAGTCGTAGCGCTAAGATGATCGTAACTTCCATACTTTAACATAAGATCGTAACTCATAGACAGTCCCCTAAGATGATCGTAGAACTCCCAGCTTCAAGATGATTGTAACTAACCATACTTCAACATAGACAGTCGTAACCTAAGATGATGTAACTCCCAGACTTCAACATGGCAGCTAAGATGATCGTGAACTCCCAGCCCATATACTTTAACATAGACTTAACGACAGTCAACATAGCGCTAAGATGATCGTAACTTCAACATATACTTTAACATAGACTTATGACTGTCGTAGCGCTAAGATGATCGTAACTCCCATACTTTAACATAGACTTACGACAGTCGTAACCCTAAGATGATCGTAACTCCCAGACTTCAACATAGACAAACGACAGTCGTAACCCTAAGATGATCGTAACTCCCAGACTTCAACATAGACTTACCACAGTCGTAATACCACGATCGGTTGGTGGGACAGGGCCCAGGTCCTGATCAATTAATAATTGAATTTGTTATTGGACCAGCATATTTGTTGAAATGGTTGATGAAAGAATGTGAATTGTCTGAACCAGTACCAACGTCCACATGTGTACAAACTGGACAATACAGTTAGTGAATTAGTCAGGCTTAATCAGAGACTTGTTACTTTGATTATGGAACCACCAGCTGATTTCCACATCAGCAAGAAATTCTCCCTAAACAGAAAGTTTTTTGTGTTGTTTTTTTTACCTTAAAGCTAGGTATGTCAGTGTTCCAGGGGCATGTTAAGATTATATTGGTATGATTGAAATGTGTTCAGTGCCAAAGGGCACACCTAGAAATGATATTTTGTTTATTTCATCAACTCGGGGACAAGTGTACTTTTACAGTTTGATTCACTGTTCTGTCCTGAGGTCTGCTGGCGACTGTGTCCAATCTCAGTTGAAGAAAAAAGGGAAAATCTTTTTAAATTACTACAGCTTACCTTCTGGCATAAAATTTGCAATTTCAAAGATAGGTAAAAAATACCTTACTACTTGACACCCTTCACAGTCCATTCATTAACTGAGACTACGAGTGAGTGAGTGAGTGAGCGCATGAATGTGTCTGCCTGCATTAGGTTTAACCATGTTCGAGACAAACTTGGATCAATACATCTGAGCTGCTTAGAGATGATTATGATAGAACTCGCTCTACAGATGTTATATCATAAGCTTCTCATCTTTGTTGTTTCCATGTTATGTCTCTCGTCCTGGCAATTATGTCCTGATCATGTTGTCATTGTATTTATAAATCTGTATATTCTTGGTGTGTAGATAATTCAATGTAAATGTCCTGCTAAGATTAAATATGAAATGAAAACATAAGTCTTTGTTATATACAATACGTGATTTATATCCTTCCTCATGTGACAAAATGATCAGTGGTTGCTATGGTAACAGTTGAGAACAGTTCCGAAGAGAATTACCAGTATGATCTATGGTCACTATGGTAATATATGACAATGGATCAGGTAGTATTACGGTTATGCTCTGTGATCACCATGGTAACAGATGACAGGGGTACCAGGCAGTATGACCAGTATCCAGTATGACAAAGATGAGTGTGTGTTACAGACCTGCAGTAACACCATTTATAACACAGACATAATACTGATGCTTATCATGATTATTACACATGCAGACATACAGGTAGATATACACCATGGTGTTGAATAGTTACCAAAATTATTACGTGTATAAACTATATTATTCATTACTTTTTATCAAACCTGCAAATGATGTCATTGTCATTTCTTTTCAGTAGTGTTGGGAATAGGTTAAAATCTCATAATTGATGATTGGTTTATTACAACGGATCAATCATCGAAAAAAATTGGTTAGCGTCATTAATGAAATTTGTTAATGCACATAAAAATAAGGAAAAACATGTAGTTCTTTTGGTTTTGGGGCAAAATTTCACATCTTTAAAGGATGACTAGTATGTTAGGAACATAAATTTCTTGGTGTCTTTAAGATATATTCAATCATGACTTGGAACGAGCTTGTAGTGCTTATGAAATGTGACAGACAAAACCAGCCTTGTGAAATATATAGTTTATGAAAACAAGTGTTCCAGAATTGTTTGTGTTCGATTATGAGAAAACATGATCGACTGCTTGGTCGTTTAGTCACTGCGACCAATCTTCGATTATTTAAATTAATCGGATCACCACTACTTTTCAGTATGCATCAAAGCTTCAGATGAATAAAATCAAAACAATGTACAAAATATTGTGGAAGTTTCCAGTACTTCCAGTACTTGTCATTGAATGTGGAAATATAACACAGGCCATTTTACTGATGAAAGATGTCTATATTGTAACAACATGGAAAATGCCCAGTCTGTGTGCTGTAAGGTTTTACTCAACCAAGAATTAAACACACTACTCTATATGTACTCATCCATATTATGACACAGAATGTTAATGTGAATGAAAACCTTTGGATGAATAGGCAGCATGGGTTGTATGTTTCCCATGGAGCTGAGATATAATTTGAATGCACATCGATCCATTGATCATGTACATTCATCATCTTTAAGTATGACTGTCCTCAGCTTGACATCTTGTGCTTCATAGTGGCCAAGTGGCACTTCCCCACTACTTCATTTCGAGGCATGAGTAGATGCAATATGAATTGTGATTTCTGTGAATAATGCGGACCGAAGTTATAATTATTGGTAACTGCCAGTTGTCTTGTGGTCTGAGTTGGCCGCGATTAGGACCCCATCGCGGGGGTCGGCTTATGTACAAAACATACCATTTTGAAACTGATTTTAAGGGTCAAGTTAGGGAGTCGACTTACCTATGAGATAGGCTTATCTACGGTAATATATGGTATATCTTTATCAGAACAATCTTCAAGGACTTGATGTGATTGCAAGTATTACTGAAAGGCTGTACTCGATGACTAGTGAAGATGTGTGGAATTAAAGTCACTGATATCAACATGGATCACACGACAAAACAGAATAATGTGAAGTATGTTTTAAAACTACTCAGATGAAGGAATCTTTCACACTTTATACAGCATGATACACAAGCCCAACTAAAGAAAGGCTATTGTTTCCCATGACAGACCTGTCACAATCTTAATTTGTTTTTTGTGTAATGTCACATTCAGCAATATTACATGACTGGTCTGTCCATCAGAATGTCTGGACCAGACAATCCAGTGACTGACATACAGGAACATAGAACCAGCCGAATCAACCAACCTGACCACCCAAACTATTCACCCGCCTCTTGACCAGCTTGGCATTGGAGACCTGACTTCTTAAAATATATTTGAAATACAATGCTCAGTTGTAATATCAATATTGATACTATATTTCTAGGACTACGCAGCCTTTCAGATGTGTACAGTGAGCATGTTCAATGGAAACATGATGATCTATGGAAATTGATACAACAGATCTTGGCCCTTATTCTCGAAACGTTCGTAGCCCTAAAAATTCTTAACTTTGATCGTAGCCAATGTATTAAGAATGGGCTAAAGAAGTTCGTAGGGCTACAAACGTTTCGAGAATAGCTAGCCTGCAGGACTTAGACAAAAGTCACAAAGTCATGTTTAAGGAGCTCTACTAATCTTTCATACAAATACAAAATCATGGTCATCTCGACATGAACATCAAGAGAAACAAGATTAACTAAAGACATTACACTTCCATGATATATGATCTTGACCATAATATGGTTCCTTCACCTTGTCTGGAACATCAAAACTGATGTATGCATTACTATGAACACTGTACAAGTAAGGTCTATGTTTGTCATTTACAGTGAACTTCCCACTATATGACGGCAATCTGTGGACTATCAAGTCTGGACCACACAATCCACTGATGATTATTGTGATGAATGATTCATGCCAAGCAACCAAGTCACATAGAATGACCACCTTGTCCAATAGGTCACCTCTTGCTACCGGCACTGACAGCTGGGGACCAGTTCTAATCTGGATTCCCCCTGGATAGGAACTACACATCTAATCCTTCATCAGGCTGGAAACAGCAAGATCTACAGGATGTTGTTGACAATTGCCTCCAAAGAAGATCCTGTGTTTGATGGCATTGAGAGATCCCCAACTCTGATCTTGCCTTGGTCTCACTTATCAACATCCTAAATACACGAGTCTTCCACATCTACTACAGTGTGTCACATTATGACATGAACTGAGCACAGGAAACACCTCAACAAATCACTGACACGTTTGGCAAACATTTAACATTCCATGATCTTCATCAGTACTGATCTGTCTATTCATCATGAGTTCTTTTGTATCTCATCCTTCAGCTTATGAAAAAGTAGATTCGTTGATACCTCTGCAAAGCAGCATTTTAAACACCAGTGTCTCAATACGCACATCATCATCATCATCATCATCATCATTCATCATTATCATCATCTCTTGTAAACTTCTTTGTGAAGCATTTGTAAGTTGTAAAACTACTTCAGCTCTGGCTACTTCTGTCTGTAAATCCCATCACTTATCAGGTAGTGTAGAATCAAGAAGGTAGTGGTTACATAATGCCCATCCACCATAAACCATTTGCTAAAGAATCTCCCACAACATGTCTCTTCATGACTGCAGTCCCAGATATATCAGTCTGGGTATATCCCTGCTCAACAGTAGGTCCAAACAGGGTCCCTGGAGGTGTAGTGGATGTACTTCCATTTTTCAGACTTTTTGATCTGACACCATGAGTAGATCATGACTTGGATGCAAGACATAGAATCTGTTGGCCAGAATCTTGATTCACTAATGCAGATGCCTGAAGCATGTGTATCAAATATCCACCTACCAGAGTTATAGTAACTCAAGACAAGGACACTAACACCTGGTCAGGTGGTTACAACAGCCAACTGTCAACACGCCATCAGCACAAAGATGTCACCAGCAGCATATTTCAACATCCATCAGTCCAAGGGCATCTCCCTGGCTACAATTTTCCAGAATCCTTTTCATCTGTCCCACTCGCAGCATCTACACCCTTCACCTCCACCCCCGTTTCCGTGACCAGCAACTCCATCTTGTTTGCCTGCTTGTTCTTGAAGGCCTCAGCAATGGCCCTGGCTACGTCTGTGTGTCCCAGCCCAACCATCGTCTGACCATTGACCTCAAGAATCACATGACCGACCTTCAAACCACCGGACTCAAATGCTGATCCCCCAGGCTGAAATATAAGATATGGAATATTGTTGAAGATAGTATTTCTTTTCTGTTACAAGTGAAACAATTTCAGTATCCTATCAACAAAGATAAACTAAGGTAAATACAAGAA
This sequence comes from Haliotis rubra, assembly GCF_003918875.1. Taxonomy (NCBI): domain Eukaryota; kingdom Metazoa; phylum Mollusca; class Gastropoda; order Lepetellida; family Haliotidae; genus Haliotis; species Haliotis rubra. Next base: position 499,609 of record NW_025767318.1, read on the forward strand.
AGTAGTGACCCTGACCTTGAATTCATACTGTTTGATTGTGTTCAATACAATTTATGGGAGCAGTCATTTATTAATAGTGAGGGTGTGGGCTCGGGAGCCATTTCTGCAACTGAACACACGGAACTGGCAGTGCATATTGGGGACATGTGCACACGTATTTCTTAAAAGTACAGGATGCAATAATATACCTGTACATTGATGACCCGTGGAAGGGGTTGTCTGGTATTGGCCCCACCTTCAATAGCAAGGCCCAGGGTGGGTTTAGTTCTGTACAGGTTCACCAGGTGGAGTGGAATGTCGCCGTACACCTCCCTGTACTTGGCCTTCATTGATTCCTCCTGAAAATGAATATGGTTAACATGGGTCAAAATCATGTGAAAAATATGGTAACATGGAATAAACTTCTAAAACTCCCTAAATAGCAAAAAGCACCAGTTCACCTTCTGGCCTTGTCAAAGTTTCATGATATAATACCTCTCAGTTCTAGAAACATGATTCGGACAAAAATTTCCTATGGATTGACAAGCTGATTATTATATCTCCCCCCCATATAACCTACTGGAGTCACGATACCAACAACAACGATAATAATAATAATAAATTCAAACTAATGTACTTCAAACTAGACAAATTTTATGGATAACAACTTCTTTATTTCGTAAGCATGATGTTTCGAAACAGCTCTTTGTACCGTTGTCAAGCAGGAAGGACAATGGTACAAGAATCTGTATCGAAACGTCACACTTCTAAAATGCCACTCAGAGAAGTAATGATACTTCAATAACAATTTCAATATTGATATATTATCTGAAGGTAGTATAAACCTCTCTCATGAAAATATATTGTTTGGCTGGAAGGGCAAAAATAATAATCCACTAAATGTGGTCTTTCTTATTGTGAAATATACACTATATAAGATGAGTTTGAAAAATATGAAGCCAAACTTTCAATATGTGCAGCGGGAAATATTAACTTATTATAAATCCACCAAATACATTGCCTTTTCCAACGCGCGGCAAACACAGTTTTTTACATTCTGGTCCTCCTTCCATACACTATTTTCAAATATCAGTACTCATGATGTATCCTTTTATCATCCAAAACTGTGTTCCACAGGAGATATCGCTTGTGTGAGATCAAACGATATCTCCTAGGAGATATCGTTTTGACAGTAGATTTTGTACAATGCCCTGACAATGCTATGATGTCATGTACTTGATGACGTCACAATGCTATGACATCGCTGCACTGCAAGTCTAATGGCAGTACCATGTTCAGAGATGTACATTTTTCATTGAAAATTAATGAAGAATGATTTTGGATGATAAATAGAATCTCACCCTCGTGTCTTCTGATATCAAATATATCAACACTCGTTGATAAAAGTAAAAATATCCTTGGCAAGCCTCGGATATTTGTAACTTTATCAACTCGTGTTGATATAATTGATATCAGAAGACACTTGGGTGAGATTCTCTATATAACAATTGCAGTATATAATTGCGGGCATAAGCATATAATGTGTATTTGTATATACATATGTATATTGGATGAGCACGTGTATGGACGTGTCCGCAGATGAACATATGTATGTGTGTGGAAGTATATAAGAATGTATATGTACATGCACCTAAAGTATAAAAGCTGAAGTGTGTGTATGTATACGAAACAGTGTCCCTATTATGTATCAGCTAAGCAGCAAATACGCTTCATGATTACTGCAACTACGCAGATCTATTACTACACATACTACTGTGTCTACAAAACTGAAAATATTATAAAGCAATATTGTAACATGTGATATGTATACTGCATGAAAGTGGTGTGTAACGGAAAAAAAACTGTATTCTATAGAATGTAAAAACTGTATTCTACTCCGAGTTGTGACTTGTACAACATTCAAATGGGAAATAAAAACATTTAAAAAAAAAAAAAAAAAAAAAAAAAAATTCCATATTTTGTGAACATAATGACAATAAATATTTTTAATAGTAATGATAATTAAAAACTTATTTCAAATAACATGACATTTTGTAACAATATGAATGATTTCAAAAACAAAATCAATAACGCCAATGCCATTCCTATGATAGTAATAACAAAACACCTTCTCATGTAGTTCAATATACGCGACATCAGCTGTGGAGTACACCATTGGCCTGGGGATACGGAACGGCTCAACCGACAGACATCCCTCCATCCAAACAACCACCATCCAGATGCCACCACTGTCCCATAACCACCACTGTCCCACAACGATGATAACTGGACAGATTCACACTGGATCTCAGCCCATCATCCAACACCACAACGTGGATAATTGGGCAGATTCACAAAGGATCTCAGCCCATCATCCAACACCACTACGGTTCTTCAAGTACAAGGATAACTGAGCAGATCAACCCTGGATCTCAGCCCTTCATCCAACGCTGCCAGGGTTCTTCAAGCAATCGTTGTATTCACATAAACCATGCAACCCAGTTGTTGATCGTCTAGTGTTGTATTCACAAGGTGCAGAGATTCAGAACAAGGATATTCTGAAGTTCTCTATATCATCAGCTATTATCAGTTCTCATCATAATCATCAGTTTGCATTGGTCAAGGTTCTCAGTTATTCATCAGTTCGTATCATAATCTTCAGTCACCATCGGTTAAAATCATCAGTTATGATCTAATCTTCAGTCACCATCGGTTACAGTTATCAGTTATGATCTAATCTTCAGTCACCATCGGTTACAATCATCAGTTATGATCTAATCTTCAGTCACCATGAGTCATCCTGTAAGACTACAACCAGCTCCCAGCTGTCATGTATCCCTTGGTCACAACATATCACAGATTTCGTCAATGTGATCAGCCGATCTTCCATGTACAGCTGCATCCCTCACATACAGGAAGGATAACATGCTACATTAACTAAACTTGTGGAGAACCTTGCGCCAGAGTTACCTTCTCATTAATATCATTCAAGAGGATGATATTCACTGTCGAACACACATCCATCAACAGAATATCACGATCGAAACATAACGCTATATAAGTTAATGAGATCTATTCTTCTCATGATATTCTTCCATTTAGTGTTATTAATATGAAACCTTATCACAGAGAGACATAAGCTATAAATCCAACTGTCGTTAGTAACAGATGCTCCATGTACTTTCAGTGAATCCATTAAACACAAGTAAACATTGAGGCTCTGGTCACATGTATCAGTGCGTTTCCTTCATACATCAACCACAGAAGTCAACAACAGTGGAATTCGATTTATCACAACATATCGTTTCCTGCTGCAAAGTCATTAAGAATATCCACACGCAGCATGGCATCCTCTGAGATTATTCTGGTTTAACAACGTCTAGATTACTGACTGTAGTTGACGTAGGTTTCTGTAACAACCCTGTATGTAGCTTATCCACACACACAATCCTGAACTGGAGAATCTCATTAGTGGAAGAATATTTCTAGATGATTGATATGTTTTAGAAACTTCATTAATCTTTGCTATGACAAAACCACATTGAAGACTGGGAACACTGATTTCATTTGTACACATTTCAGCTGTTGATTTTTCTTTAATATTTCTCATGATGTGTTTTAGAAATCAAGAACATATTTTTTGTGCCAAAATCTAATTTGATAAAGGTAACGCTTTCACTTTGAGCACAATTTTCAACAGCTGATAGTTTCTTCTGCCAATCTTCAAAATTCTAAAAACTGTGACAAAACAAATTGGATAAAAATAACAATTTTTGATGCAGTCCTCTTCAAAGTTTGTATATTAATGAAATCTTTTTTCTATTACAAACCAACTTGGGCATAGATAACATGCTTCTTCTTTGATCACATGTTTTAGTTCCGAACATTACTAAAAGGATGATCTCAAAGAAATGTTTCACAACCTGTAACTGTTTTCTATGATACCACTATGTTGAAGCAAAAAAAAAAAGATTCCTGGATCCCATTCTGAACCAACAATCAATTCTTATTCAATGCATGTACTTCATTGCCTCATCCATGAGTGAGTGAATGTTGTTTTGCGCAGCATCAACAAAAAGAAAAACACTAGATCAGACGCATTTCCCAAGGTCAAGGACATGTGTCTCACTGAACTGTTCACAAAACACAATTCACAACAACACAGTCATCCAACAACACCTTCAGGGCCTGAAGTTCATAATGCTATCGCCAACAATATGAGCCCGTATGGAAAATTGATTGCCATGTCCATTAGGTTTATGACTACTGACCATTATATAGTTGCTGGTTCAATTATTTGGATTGAATAATACGTTGACAGTCTGGTCCAAGCCACTTTATTCCCTTCCAGACCTTTGTCTACATTAGTGTGCTGATAGCGATGTCATATAACAGACACCATCATTTCACTCTACTGCGTCACATCACTGTCAGTTGTGGCACTGAATCCAGGAACTGTGATTGATTTACAGAGTCAGCAAAAACAATTAGATGAGTAGCGATGTTAATGGCTCCTGGTGTGTGTTGTATCAGATGACTGCTCCATTGGGCTTTGATTCCAGAAACGATGTCTGTTTGAATAACATGACGTATTCCCATCTATCAGTACCGTCCAGCTGACAAGCATCACCTAATACATTTATACATCTCTCATGATAATGTTTCGGTATCTCAACAATCCTTTCCAAAACATGACTTCTGTGTGGTTGTAGTTACATGAATAGTGACCAGTCATCCATCAGCTCCACACAGTTAAATGTACAACATAATGCCACATGTCCACTTTCAGAATAGTGTCAATCAAAAAGTTCAACATAAGTCCATCTGCTGAATAGGGTCAATCACAAATGACCACTCATGTCCATTTTCAGAATAGTGTCAATCAAAAAGTTCAACATAAGTCCATCTGCTGAATAGGGTCATCACAAATGACCACTCATGTCCATTTTCAGAATAGTGTCAATCAAAAAGTTCAACATAAGTCCATCTGCTGAATAGGGTCAATCACAAATGACCACGCACCTGTGTGGGGCATTTTGTCAATCACAAATCACCCCAAAGTCCCTATTCAGAATCTCCTTGACCAGTGAAGTAAAACTAACCACTGTTTGAAAGAACCATCAACTCATCCCTGAAACTTCTTCATGCTCCGGACTGGAGAGGAAGAGTGAAACATAATTCAAAATCCATGGAAACAAAACCACATATCTCCATATTCCACATCTACAATCCCATTAGCACTCACAAGTCATTACAGTATTACCACCAGCTGGTCATTGGCTGATTCCGACTATTGTTCCATACTGACCACTATAGCAGCAGGTGCCCCATGTGTCCAGGTGACCAGCGGGGATGTATTGTATCAGATGCTGACATGAGTGCAAGCTAATCCTCTGGAACAACACTCTGGATCAATATGATATCTGATAGCTCATCATCATTAGCAGCTTGGTGAAGTTTGCGTCGGAAACGGATAATGTGTTCATCTGATGTGTTCAACTGTCGGGCTATTATGCAATCATCACTCTGTCACGAAAAATCAATCAGGTAGCCATTGATATCATGGACTCAAACTGTGGCAAAGATGAAAAATTACTTGATTTCATGTAAGAGAACATCAAGTTGCAGACTATTTTATACGAAGAAAATATGACACCAATCTTTCAAAATAAACGGTCATGAATTCATCATTTCTCAAAAATATACATAAAGTCATAAAGACGTAATTTCTTTAAATGCAAACTTTATAAAACTATACACCAAGTCAGTGATGCAAAACGAAAATCACTCTGTTCACATTGGTGTTATAATAGGACCCAGTTAACGTAAGTTAAACCATGACTCCTTTGTTTCAGATTAGGGTTTAACTGACCGCCAAATCAGTTAAACCCTGGACCAGAACTACTTTCCAAACAACAAACAACTAACTTGCAGTAAAGTTGTATTCGAGATAATTTACATTTTGTGGGGTTGTTTTTACCACCTCTGGGTTTTACTCAGCATTTCACGGTTTAAATATGGAGCCCTCAAACCTAAACATAATCTGAAGCTGATTAGCCCCAGACTAAGGCTCAGTTAAGTTATTCAGACTAATTGCAAACTCAAATATTTAATTGTTATAAAAAGACTATACATGTATTATAATATCAATATACAATGTAACTTAAGAAACATAAATAAATATTAACAAAATATCATTAAAATATAGTATTTACATGGCTCTATCAATGTTTAGTAAGGGGACTCTCGGTAATACATACCGGAAATGAAAGGGACTCTTGGTAATACATACCGGAAATGAAAGGGACTCTTGGTAATACATACCGGAAATGAAAGGGAATCTTGGTAATACATACTGGAAATGACTGACTGACTGACTGAGTTTGATTAATACGATGCTTTTAGCAATATTCCAGCAACATCACGGCTAGGGACACCAGAAATGGGCTTCACACAATGTACCCATGTGGGGATTCAAACCCGGATCTTCGGCGTGACGAGCCAACGCTTTAACCACTAGGCTACCCCACCGCCCCTACCGGAAATGAAAGGGACTCTTGGTAATACATACCGGAAATGAAAGGGACTCTTGGTAATACATACCAGAAATGAAAGGGACTCTTGGTAATACATACCGGAAATGAAAGGGACTCTTGGTAATACATACCAGAAATGAAAGGGACTCTTGGTAATACATACCGGAAATGAAAGGGACTCTTGGTAATACATACCGGAAATGAAAGGGACTCTTGGTAATACATACCGGAAATGAAAGGGACTCTTGGTAATACATACTGGAAATGAAAGGGACTCTTGGTAATACATACCGGAAATGACTGACTGACTGACTGAGTTTGGTTTTACGATGCTTTTAGCAATATTCCAGCAACATCACGGCTAGGGACACCAGAAATGGGCTTCACACAATGTACCCATGTGGGGATTCAAACCCGGGTCTTCGGCGTGACGAGCCAACGCTTTAACCACTAGGCTACCCCACCGCCCCTACCGGAAATGAAAGGGACTCTTGGTAATACATACGAGGAAATGAAAGGGACTCTTGGTAATACATACCGGAAATGAAAGGGACTCTTGGTAATACATACCGAAATGAAAGGGACTCTTGGTAATACATACCGGAAATGAAAGGGACTCTTGGTAATACATACCGAAATGAAAGGGACTCTTGGTAATACATACTGGAAATGAAAGGGACTCTTGGTAATACATACCGAAATCTTTGGATTGACTGACTGACTGACTGAGTTTGGAATCGATGCTTTTAACAATATTCCAGCAACATCCGGCTAGGGACACCAGAAATGGGCTTCACACAATGTACCCATGTGGGGATTCAAACCCGGGTCTTCGGCGAGACGAGCCAACGCTTTAACCACTAGGCTACCCCACCGCCCCTACCGGAAATGAAAGGGACTCTTGGTAATACATACCGGAAATGAAAGGGACTCTTGGTAATACATACCGGAAATGAAAGGGACTCTTGGTAATACATACCGGAAATGAAAGGGACTCTTGGTAATACATACCAGAAATGGAAGGGACTCTTGGTAATACATACCGGAAATAAAAGGGACTCTTGGTAATACATACCGGAAATAAAAGGGAATCTTGGTAATACATACCGGAAATAAAAGGGACTCTTGGTAATACATGTTGAGAATCAGAAAGACATAGCAATGCATACTGGGGATTCTTGTAATATATACTGAGGATCAAAAGGACTCAGTAACACATATTAGGGATCAAAGGGACACTCAGTAATACCAGTACATGTTGGGAATCAGAGACTCTCAGTAATACATGTTGGGAATCAAAGGGACTCTCGGTAATACATGTTGGGAATCAAAGGGACTCTACGGTAATACATGTTGGGAATCAAAGGGACTCTCGGTAATACATGTCGGGAATCAGAGACTCTCAGAAATACACCATGTCGCAGTTAAGCATGAATACCTCACTCAGACACATTATACTGACTCCGAGCCAACCAGTCCTTGTTGTACCCAGTAATACCGAGCGCCAGGCAGGGACCAACAAGTACCATATTTTAACATCTTTTGGTATGACGCAGCCGGGGATCGAACCCTGACCTTCCGCTCTCCGGGCGGACACTCTAACCACTACACCACGGAGGCGGTCGGGAATCAAAATAAAAAAAATAAAATGTATATACAACCATGATGTGAGAGTTTCTCTAAACTTTCAGACTGACTCGTTGACCAAGTAATTACTTGCCTCATACACACGATAGGGTCTTCATGAGGTGTACTGCTTAGCAGATATGGTAAATGTAACATGACATATAATTCATTGGAAAAAGATTAACACAAAACTGCTTAAAGTATTTTGAAATTTTACTGTTGTACCTCATAAAATGTGTGTACTTCTGAAGAGAAAGATCATCAGCTCTTTCATGTCACTATAGTTAATATGATAACGTTCCATTAGTTTTGTCTGCCTACAGACATGCTCACAATCCATATTTAGTTACTAATGATTTCACATTTGAGTTTCAGCTTGAAATTTATCTGCTTTTCATGTGCTTTTTAACTCAGACAAATACATAAATTGTAGCACACATGGTACCACACATGAAGACCCCCAGCTGACATGTATGATATGAGAATGTATACACCTTGTGTTATAAACTAATCAATACCTGGTCGTTTCACACATGTCTAATGACACAAGCATGTTCCCACTCTCTGGAAACTGGGAAACTCGTTAACCTTGGCTGGCACATTATTGTACATATTGATATGTTATATGTTCTTAAATGTGCATGGTCATGCAACATCTCATTATTATCCTGCTCTTAAAAGTATCACATATTGAACAAAAGAAAAAACGTCTCTCTACTAGTAAAACAAACAAACAAACAGTCTGTTTGTCGGCCTGAAACGTCCTAATCAGACACATACCAGGATACGGCCTCCACACACACAGTACGAAGACATCCTATACTATCTCACCAACTGTGAAGACACATGTCCATGTACCACAGATAATACACTTGTTGTTCAGCATACGTTCTTCAATAAAGCAGGTAAGACCATTATGAGCAGTTGATGGTTGTCCTTGACTAAATCAATACCACCTGACATATATAAGAAGATATTTTTCACATAAATACTGGAATTATTGTAATAGTGATATAATACTCTTTGATTACATCTACTAAACCTTGACTTGATCAGGTTCTTGTGATGATCAACCTACCCAAACATTTGCAAAATAAAACATTTAAAAATGATAATGCAACATTTGAAAAATAAATGTTTTTAATGTCATCAACTTTGGAATTTGTAATTGAAACCGATGATTCCTCAGAGTAATAACAACGTAATATCAAATGTCTGTCCCTGTTTTAAAATGTTTCAAGAAACCATACACTATAACAGAACATGACCTGGAACCTCCAGAACAGCAGAAGTAACATAGACCTCCATAGAAGACTGTGGTATAATAGAACAGGACCAGATTGAAAACCAGAAGATGTCTGTGGTATAATAGAACAGGACCAGATTACAGGAACCTCCAGAACAGCAGAAGTTCCTCCATAGAAGACTGTGGTAATAACAGAACATGACCAGAACAGGAACCTAAGTATCAACCTCCATGTCTGTCCCAGATTGTGAAGCAACCCAAACTAACAACTTCTGTTTCAAGAAACCTTAGAAGACTACACTATAACAGAACACTATAACAGAACAGGACCAGATTACAGGAACCTCCAGAACAGCAGAAGTAACATAGCAACCTCCATAGAAGACTGTGGTATAATAGAACAGGACCAGATTACAGGAACCTCCAGAACAGCAGAAGTAACATAGCAACCTCCATAGAAGACTGTGGTATAATAGAACAGGACCAGATTACAGGAACCTCCAGAACAGCAGAAGTAACATAGCAACCTCCTCCATAGAAGAACTGTGGTATAATAGAACAGGACCAGATTACAGGAACCTCCAGAACAGCAGAAGTAACATAGAACATAGAAGACTGTGGTATAATAGAACAGGACCCAGGAACCTCCCAGAACAGCAGAAGTAGAGATTACAGGAACCTCCAGAACAGCAGAAGTAACATAGCAACCTCCATAGAAGACTGTGGTATAATAGAACAGGACCAGATTACAGGAACCTCCAGAACAGCAGAAGTAACATAGCAACCTCCATAGAAGACTGTGGTATAATAGAACAGGACCAGATTACAGGAACCTCCAGAACAGCAGAAGTAACATAGCAACCTCCATAGAAGACTGTGGTATAATAGAACAGGACCAGATTACTCCATAGTAACATAGCAACCTCCATAGAAGACTGTGGTATAATAGAACAGGACCAGATTACAGGAACCTCCAGAACAGCAGAAGTAACATAGCAACCTCCATAGAAGACTGTGGTATAATAGAACAGGACCAGATTACAGGAACCTCCAGAACAGCAGAAGTAACATAGCAACCTCCATAGAAGACTGTGGTATAATAGAACAGGACCAGATTACAGGACCTCTCAGAACAGCAGAAGTAACATAGCAACCTCCAGAAGACTGTGGTATAATAGAACAGACCAGATTACAGGAACCTCCAGAACAGCAGAAGTAACATAGCAACCTCCATAGAAGACTGTGGTATAATAGAACAGGACCAGATTACAGGAACCTCCAGAACAGCAGTAACATAGACAGATTACAGGTAGCATAGCAACCTCCATAGAAGACTGTGGTATAATAGAACAGGACCAGATTACAGGAACCTCCAGAACAGCAGAACAGCAGAAGTAACATAGCAACCTCCATAGAAGACTGTGGTATAATAGAACAGGACCAGATTACAGGAACCTCCAGAACAGCAGAAGTAACATAGCAACCTCCATAGAAGACTGTGGTATAATAGAACAGGACCAGATTACAGGAACCTCCAGAACAGCAGAAGTAACATAGCAACCTCCATAAAAGCCTGTGGTGGTACTGTCATGGTGTACACGTCTCCATTTCCATAGAGTTTAGCTTGGTAAACTCCTTGGACAAACTTGAGATTGCATGCACAGTGTGACAATTTGTACGATTTTACCATTTCTTACTATTTGTTTGGGTGTATCATCATACCAGTGGTATCATCTGCTTGTATCGTGATATGTATCACATTGCAAGATGTCAGGTGATTCTCAGCTCGAGATTCATACTCCATGATGGGACTCCAGGGTCTTCTTCAATACAGGATTAAAGTATTCTACACACCCAGAGGATTCACCCTCAGACGACTGACTTAGTGACTGTTCACTCTATTTCAGTGAGTGAGTGAGTTTGGTATTAAGCCACTTTCAGCTATATTCCAGGAACATCACGGCGGGGGACACCAGAAATGGGCTTCACACACTGTACCAATGTGGGGAATTGAACCCGGGTCTTCGGCGTGACGAGCAGCGCTTTAACCACTAGGCTACGCCACCGCCCCACTCTATTTCAGTTCTATGAAAGCACTTCAGTTGTATGGAGGAGAAAAAGTTGTTGTATTTGTAGTGAGTGAGTGAGTGAGTGAGTGAGTGAGTGAGTGAGTGAGTGAGTGAGTGAGTGAGTGAGTGAGTGAGTGAGTGTTTAGTTTTACGCCGCACTCAGCAATATTCCGGCTATATGGCGGTGGTCTGTAAATAATCGAGTCTGGACCAAACAATCCAGTGATCAACAGCATGAGCATCAATCTGCACAATTGGGAACCGATGACATGTGTCAACCAAGTCAGCAAGCCTGACCACCCGATCTCGTTAGTCGCCTCTAACAATATTTGTTGTACAACATGCATTCAGCAATATACCACTTATAGAGTCTCATCCAGACAATACATTGATTCATACAATGAGCCAAAGTCACCTGGTCTGACAACCTGATCCCTTTCGAGGAACTGTCCGTGACATGGAAAAAACTCATTTCCTGATATTTCAACACAATAACAAAGTCTCCTGTTGCCCTGACGATGGGCTATGGGCGTTGCTGATGGGCGTTGCACTTACTCGTACTGTTTTCCAATAATAAGCCTAATTACTATCTTGTTTACAGTGGCAATAACAGATTCATGATTTAGATAGTCACACAGAGAATATTGTCGTATCCTTTTCTTGTAAAGGCGTAAAACATTTATCAATATTCAGCTATGTTTCAACCGGGAGCAGATGTGACCATGAGGTCTATTCAGTAATTTATTGGTTTCAGGTTGAAACCGATATTCTACATAGAAACATGGAAATTGTGTTACTATGGAAACCAATTTATTAAAGTTGATGGAAAGTGTTACAAGATAAATGACATTTTGTTGTGCTGTTTCCATAGTAACAACATATCAGTATTATTATGAACAGTTGTTTTCAGTTATGTCATGAATTATTTCTGTGTTAATGAATTTGTTTGAGATGAGAAGAATTTGTGATTTTAAACTAAGAACCAGTGGCAACATGGATTAATCTAGAACTGCTCAGCCTGATATTGGAGCCCAAGACAGCAGAAACTGACAGTACTGATTCCCATTTTGAATGTACAGTTTCACACTTCTTCAAATGTACAAAAACATTTTAAAATTCAATTTTGAATATCATGATTCATTGTCCACATTGCCTGCCTGCAAATCCCTGGGCAAGCAAACTGGAAAATGTGCATTTTGTCAATAATTTCCATGTTTTATTTTTTATTGACATTTTTTTACATTTACATAATACATTTTACATTGCAGTCAATGCAATAATGTCACTACATACTGCTGTACCTTCTCGATAGTATTGGTCCTGTTACAAGTACAACATATGCTTACATTTATTCTCTTTCCACGATACACAAAACTGAGTTATTATGTCAAGTGCATATCTGATTATATGTCACACATATTATTATCATTATTAAAAGTTGTAAAGCATAAAGTTCCTTTGTAAAAATATTGCAAAGTTAACAATTATGAGATATTCACATTTCAATAGTGGAATTTCTATTGATATTACTGCAGAGTGACTGAAATTTAAATGTTCAATTGGCAAGGTAAAATTATGAGGATTCACAATCTTAATTTGACTATATTTCACTTACTTTTTTCGCTTAAAGTGAAATTCATTGGTACGTTTTCACTGCAAACAAACTATAGAGTATCAACTCGAGCTTATCTCATTCAAGGAAGACAACTGTGTCTTATCCTAGCCCAGGGAGAGACAACTCTTTCTGCCCTCACCCAAAGAAGGGACAACCCTGTCTCACCTCATCCTGGAAGAGTCCCTCCACACCATTAAGAGACTAAGTCAACTTGTTTTCTAACATGACGTCACAGACCCCAAGCACTTAATGTCACACCTGGAGTGGTGGGGTAGCCTAGTGGTTAAAGCGTTCGCTCATCACACCGAAGGCCCGGGTTCGATTCCCCAGACGGGTACAACGTGTAGAGCCCATTTCTGGAGTCCCCGCCATGATATTGCTGGGATATTGCTTAAAGCGGCGTAAAACCATACTCACTCACTCATTAATGTCACACCTAACATGACGTCACAGACATTAATAGGGTTGCACCAAGTGTCACGCTTTACATGATGTCACATGCCGAACACACTGGTTGACCAAACATGAAATAGGATCATGAAATGTCATGCTAGAATACTGCATTACACACTCATTTCTTAAAAAGTTAAAAATACTCACTTTTGACTTTCTAGGGGCTGGCTTTGGTGACATCTTTGTGTCAACGTATCCATCGCCCAGGTGACCGTTGCTTGGTAGCATCGTCGTGTTGATGTCAACAGGTGCGGCTGATGAAATTGTCACCCTGCCATAGAAATCTGAGAGTCATGCAACAGGCTGCATGTGAAGTAGTGCAGACAGAGTTGTCTCCCATCTGTTGTATATTGAGCGATATCCATGCCTTATTGATAGACAACAGATACAGGTTTCTAGATTATCTTAGTGTTTAACTATGCTAGTTTTATCACAGCCAAGTCTGTCTATCATGCTCTTGTATCACTTTTTGTTTAAATTAAAACTTCACTGTAGATTGTTTAGATTTTAGATTTTATGTCATTCAGAGCAATCCATCAAACTCAAAACAAGCCTAAGGACACTTTAAAGATTGTCTCCACTGCATAATCTGAAAGTTATATTGTAAACAAAGTCGTCAATTGGAAAACCTTGAGTAAAGTAAGCATTGGATCTAAAATATTAATAAAGTACATTCAAACAAAAATGGTAAGCATCCTGAAATGTCCCCGTGGACAAGGCCAACTGAAGTGCCTTTGATATAATAATAATTCATGAATTTCTATAGCGCATCATTCACATTGCTATGCTCTGTGCACTCACTATTCATATCTGAACAGGCTAATCAGTACTCCAGCAGTAAACAGAATTATATGTATTATTTGGAAAAGGTCAATCACTAAATGGTAAAATACTGAGATTTAAGGGATCCATATTCCGGTCAATTGACATTCCATATTATACATTAATGCATGCCAAGTTTGTGGCAGTATTATCCCACATGGCCGCAACCAGAGCGAGCCATTATGTAATATGTCCAGAGCATTAAACAAGATAGCACGACACTCATCGTTTGTACCAATCTTACAGTAAAATACTGAGATTTAAGGGATGATTATTTCATAATTTGATAATAACATTGTGGCAGTATTATACATGCATGTAACAATGTTCCAAGTGTAATGTTTTGTACCTGTTGACCTACAGTAGGTTGCACTAGTGTGCTATATTTAGACAGAGTTCTAGAAGGTACTACAAGGTACAACAACACTAGACCTTTCCACTATACTCTGACTCTCAGGGAGTGTTTGTCGTTGGTATACCAAGGGAGCTAACTCTTGCCTCTCATCTCACATTACATCTCAGTGAGTGAGTGAGTTTAGTTTTACGCCGCACTCAGCTATATTCCAGCTATATGGCAGTGGTCTGTAAATAATCGAGACAGACAATCAAACGATCAACAGCATGAGCATTGATCTGCGCAATTGGGAACCGATGATATGTGTCAACCAAGTCAGCGAGCCTGACCACCCGATCCATAAGTTGCCTCTTATGACAAGCATGGGTTACTGAAGAGCAGTTCTAGCCCGGACCTTCACGGGTCACATTACATCTCAAGTTACAAGAAGAGAACAACAGTGTGGAGATGATTCATCTACTGGCTACTCAGCCTGCAGTGAGGTGACTATTACAATCTCTGTCTATATTACTATACACACTGCTATTGTATTATACTGGCTTCATTTTGAACTGCTACTGTAAAACCTTTGTAAAGATATGTAAATTTAGCTAATTTTAGAAAACATTTGTTGGTTTCACACTGAGTTCTATTACAGATTGATCCATGGTTAACATTTAGTTTCAATTTAAGATTTAACATGTAACAACTTAATGCTGTTAATAATAATTCAGAGCTTCTTCTTTCCCCTTCATAATTAAAAACTCAGTATGCATATTGAGTGAACATATCTACATGATGCTGTGTATACACATAAAGTGATTAATGTACAAAGAAAACAACAGCCAATGAAATTAGCAGAAGACATGACAGTTACGTTAAAGGACATGAGAGTTCGGGCAGGGTGGGTGATACTTTTGGCTCAAGATTAAGGTTATCCATTACACATGTACTAGAAATAAAAAACAAATCTGACAAACTTGTGCAACAAAAGGGACCACATTTATTTGAAGCTTGTGGAGCGTATTGGTGTAATACTGCTGTAGTCTTGGCTTCAGGTTGAATAACGTCACAAATACTCCAAGCAAAACAAAACACAATTTGTGGAACACTTAATCACAAATAAATACTGTGGAATCAGTCTGAGCAGGACAACTTACTGGTATTGTGGCAATGTTTACAAAATTCCATATAATAAAAGTTAAGGGCAAACTACAATTTGCACTTATGTTAAAGGTTACAGTTATCTCCCTTGGTCAACTGGTCATTAAAATGTGTATCACCAACCAACTGAAGGATTGTCATCAGATTAGTCAATAAATCAGGAGAACTTTTTATCAAAGATGTTCATTTTATCAGCTTCATCTCAACTGAAGATTAATAGGAATTCTGTTTTTTCACAGTTTTCATTACTGAATCTATATTTCTGAGCTGAAGTTCCGACCATGACCTGGGTTTTTTTAGCTGATAGAACAATGTAGCTCACCTGAATTTAAATATATGTTGGGGTCAAGATGTAACTCATTCTTAATTACTTCAGATAGAGACTATTGAAGGTATTAATACTTTCAGCCTGTATATACACGACAGACATTACAGCAAATTACACAGTGGTTTTTAAGCTACATTTGAACAACAGGCCAAAACATCATATTAACACCAGCCATCTTGAATGTTCATGCAGAATTTCTGTGAAAATTCAAAAGTTTCAGAGTTGAGTCTAAGTTGATGATTTTTACATGCTGTGTGGGTCTTTCTTGAGAGTAAACCCCACAGAGAGTCAACCCCTCAGAGAGTCAACCCCACAGAGAGTCAACCCCACAGAGAGTCAACCCCTCAGAGAGTCAACCCCACAGAGAGTCAACCCCACAGAGTCAAGCCCCTCAGAGAGTCAACCCCACAGAGCCACAGAGAGGCAACCCCACAGAGAGAGGCAACCCCTCAGAGAGGCAACCCCACAGAGAGGCAACCCCACAGAGAGTCAACCCCACAGAGAGTCAACCCCACAGAGAGTCAACCCCACAGAGAGGCAACCCCACAGAGAGGCAACCCCACAGAGAGTCAACCCCACAGAGAGTCAACCCCACAGAGAGTCAACCCCACAGAGAGTCAACCCCACAGAGAGGCAACCCCACAGAGAGGCAACCCCTCAGAGAGGCAACCCCACAGAGAGTCAACCCCACAGAGAGTCAACCCCTCAGAGAGGCAACCCCACAGAGAGGCAACCCCTCAGAGAGGCAACCCCACAGAGAGTCAACCCCACAGAGAGTCAACCCCACAGAGAGTCAACCCCTCAGAGAGTCAACCCTCAGAGAGGCAACCCCACAGAGAGGCAACCCCTCAGAGAGGCAACCCCACAGAGAGGCAACCCCACAGAGAGGCAACCCCACAGAGAGTCAACCCCACAGAGAGTCAACCCCACAGAGAGGCAACCCCTCAGAGAGGCAACCCCACAGAGAGGCAACCCCACAGAGAGTCAACCCCTCAGAGAGTCAACCCCACAGAGAGGCAACCGGAAATCAATCAACTTTTCTGATATACACAAAATGCTGGGATCACATCAGCTTGACTAGGAAGGGTCTGTGTTACCGATACTGTCATAACCTAAATAATTAAATTACAAAATCAGTTGTGTTTGTTCAGGGTTTTTGGGGGTTTGGGGGGGTGGGGGGCTAAAGGATAAAGCTAAAGGATAAAGCTAAAGGATAAAGCTAAAGGATAAAGCAGCATATCAATAAAGCAGATAAACGTCTTGTTCAGGGGAGGTAACAACTGGAAGAAATAGGGTCCTTTCAATTGCATTATTAGTAGGTCTCAAATGAACTTAAAGCTGTATAAAGTAATAGACTTAATGTAATGACTAGGGGCTATCATTTAGTCTCTGTAATGAATGTACCTTGAGACTGGGTTTTGGTAAATTGTTTTTCAACATAAAAAAG
Organism: Haliotis rubra; assembly: GCF_003918875.1. Taxonomy (NCBI): domain Eukaryota; kingdom Metazoa; phylum Mollusca; class Gastropoda; order Lepetellida; family Haliotidae; genus Haliotis; species Haliotis rubra. Next base: position 517,228 of record NW_025767318.1, read on the forward strand.
GTTTTAGATGATTGTTATTTTTATGAGAGACAACTTTAACTAACGTAAACTGCATGACAAATTCTGTATTAGTGTCCAGTTCAGACAGGTTCCACTTTTGCAAACACAATTCAACACAACTAGTCTGCATACTAAGAAATCACAAAAACTGAAGCAAAATTATCAAACCTTTTTCTGATTTCCATTCCATGATGCCTTTAACATTTAAAGACATATTACTCATTTTAGAAAAAAACCAGATTGAAATACTCTGTTGAATAAACCACTACAGTCAAGCTGCTAACAGAGCATAAGAAGAGTTCTCTTGAAGCTTTAACTAGTAGGAAAAACACTACAGTGAACAAAACACTTTAATTCTATGTTGACAATAGTTTAAAATATAATTTCAGAATGTCTTATTCAGTTTGAAACAAATAACTGTAACAAACATTAAACGATTTCTTGATATAATTTAAAACATGGCACAAGAACACATGCCATACCACTTCAAATGCTATTTTCCTAATGCATATTATATGACATACCTGTCGGTACTGTTTACTGGAAGACTGTTTAAATGTGCATGAATCTCAACCCCGCTGTCATCACTTGGATTGTCCTCTCCCTGAAACAGGGCAAGAGAAAGAATAAATTAGCCAGTAAGTATTTAACATTCCGTTGTGTATTTAGAACACTGCTTTAAGACATACATAAAACTTCTGGCTGTCATGACAAGTTCCCCACATGTATTTTTCAGATCATCAAATGTCAAGCAAACATTATTATTGTTGTTTTGGTGAAATCAAGGAGAATACCTTTTGTGAAACAAAAACTGTCTCTCCACAGCCAGTAATTAAATAGCCAGCCCCTGAGAGGTACTTTCAGCAGACTACATGAGAACTTACATTGCAAGGAGAAATTCAAAGGCAATAAAACTATTAGGTAAAAGAGACAAGAATATGAAAACATTTTATGACCTTCACCTTGTGTTTAACAGGAGGAAGATACATCTGAGATGCAAGTCTGATTGGATGATGAACTTGTGCTGTGACGATGTGCTCTTGCTGAGATGCTTTTGAGGTTGAAGGAACTGGTTCCATGTTCAATGACCTCACAGAAGGCCTTGGAGATTTTGACCTTGACCTTGACCTGTGGATGGTTGCCCTTGGCGTGTGAAGGTAGGGGCCATGGGAATCTGAATGACTTTGAAAGCTGAGGTTGTCCTCCTGAAATATGTCAGATAGATAGATGCAGAATACAGATGGCATTAACCATCACAAAACAGATAACTGATCCAAAACTCTCCTATAAGGGATGATCACATTGGCAGCATGTATCAATGTCTAATTCAACAGGACTTCTTAAACAACTTAAACATCAGCGAAGAACACAGATAAATACATCCTGCTTGGCAACCTCATTGCATATATATTGGGTTCTTATCACCTTATAAAATTATAAAAATATAATTCAATAATGTATTGGCAAAAAAAAACTTTATGCAAAAATTACTGATGTCAATGCACCTCCACAACTACAAAGACCCCTGGAGTTAGATAAGCAGTTTGCATGAAATGTTCACTTTATACATGTGTGTACTATGTGTTACATATAAGTCTGTTCTCAGACAGGATAAGGTGAGGTGAGGTGAAATTGGGTTTAACGGAGCTTGAGAATATTTCGCTCATATGACGACGTGCATGCATGTGTATGTGTATGTGCGGCTGCTTGTACTAGCCCAGACCTTAGCTGGTTTTATAGTGCTAGCTGACTGAGATACCATGCCGCAGTGAAGCATGAATACCCCACTCAGACACATTATACTGACTCCAAGCCGACCAGTCCTTGTTGTACCCATTAAAGCCGATTGCCAGGCAGGGACCAACAAGTACCATATTTTAACGTCTTTTGGTATGATGCGGTCGGGGATCGAACCCGCGACCTTCCGCTCTCAGACAGAGGATAAGAAAGGTAGTGATGCTTTATGGATTACAGCTGTTTTATTATATAATGAAGTATAATGCTTTTCTTTTTATTCATCAACTTCTAAAATGCCAATCAAACAAATCACAGATTGAGGGCATGCAGTATTACATCTGTTTCACCTGTTGTTCCTACAACTATACCTTTGTATACCAATTACAAAATATGGTGACCAATCCTTGGTCAATAGCGTTTAATATCATCGTATCAGTAAACCTGCCCCCTGACCTCACCCCAGTCACAGCATGGATCTGAATACACACACGCATCCATCTACACTCACTTCGGGATGTCCGTTCTCTCCATGCAGCTGTTCCAGAGCATCTCGCAGGGACTCCTCGTGTCTCTGTGGGGACTGGCACATACAGATCAGTTTAAAACTTCCACCATTCATAAAACTGTTTAGCAATATACAAACATCATTCTTATAAAGACTTGAGAAGGGTAAGGCAATAGTATTTAATATCTTAGATGGTAATAATGTATGATAAATCCAGACAGAGGTAGATATGTCTTTCCTTATGACTGATTGAGTTTACCTATTCAGCATATTTCACCTTTTTGTGACATCATAGCTTACCAACAGTAATGTGACAACATGACATTATTTCTGTATTTAATCATAGGGTCGACTTGTGAAGGTCCGGGTTAGAATATTGATCTTCAGTAACCAATGCTTGTCGTAAGAGGCGACTAACGGGATCGGGTGGTCAGGCTCGCTGACTTTGTTGACACATGTCATCAGTTCCCAATTGCACAGCTTGATGCTCATGCTGTTGATCACTGGATTGTCTGGTCCAGATTCGATTATTAACAGACCACCGCCATATGACTGGAATATTGCTGAGTGCGGCGTAAACCTTAACTCACTCACTCGATTTATAGTGTCAATTAGAGGTGTGACGATACACAAATTTCACGATATGATACGAATCGCAATATCTTGGGACTATACGATTCGATTCGATGCATATCATGATATGCTATCTTTAGTTATTTCCTTAAAAGAAGAAAGCATATTTTGATAGCAAGTAACAATGTAAATCTTGACATACTTGTCAATTTCTAGTGAAAAAAAGTATCGATATATTTATCGTCGGATAAAGTATCGCGAATATCTATACTACGATATATATCGTCACAGCTCTAGTGTCAATATTTGTGCACAACTGAATGGATTGAAAATGTTTTGGTTTTTTTTGCTTGATGTTAACGCCACAATCAGCAATAATCCATCTATAAGACTGCAGCTTATTAACAATAAAGTCTGAACCATTTAATCCAGTGGTTGATATAGTGAGCATTGTGCCATCAGGTTACAACGACATGCAGTGAACTACGCTACAGAGACACACCACCTGTAAGATTGAGTCACTGCTTATAAACAGCATAACTCTATGAGGATTTATTCTAACCAAAAGATCCGCACTAGCTGAAGTTCAAGAGCTGAACTCTAAAGCGGCCTTCATACGGCAAACCTAAGTTTGAGAACACATGTTGTTAAAATTTCAACAGTTGTCAAACTCGCGTTTTCACACCTCAAACACATGTCAAACTTTCGTGTCATTTGAGCGCCATGTCTCTATTGGTGCGGTCACATGATAATTTTGTTGACTGCGATTGGTTCTTTCTGAACAAATCGAGTTTGACAACACTTCACACGACAAACTCAAGTTTGACAATACCAAAAGTTTGATGGAAAAGTTAGTGAAAATAGAGACCGGACCGATCCTATTTCTCGACAACAGTTTGACAACTCTGAAATTGGTGTTAGTGGTGAGTTGTTGGAATGTTCACACTCTCATTCGTATACATTCTGATTTCACCCTGGGTACATATTTGGAGACCTACATGATGACCCTGAGCCAGTGTTACCTACCACATCTCTGTCGAAGTGATCCAGGGGCGGATGCAGCATCATGGGTTCCATCGTCGTCACTGACTGCCGCCGTTCTGATTTCTGTAAAACAGACAAGGCCACGCAGATTACTGGATAAGCAACCCAACTTTACAGGTCTCCCGTTCTATCTAGACTGGACTATTCAAACAGCATTCTGTTTGGACTCAGCTCTGCACACTTGACAAAACTCCAGAAAATCCAAAACGTTGCAGCCCGCATTGTATCCCTAACATCTAAAAGATCTCACATAACCCCTGTCCTAAAGTCTCTTCACTGGTTGCCCATCCAAGCCAGAATCGAATTCAAGATCTTGACCATTGTGTTCCAATGTCTACATGACCTAGCGCCTCAGTACCTCTCTGAACTCATCTCAGTGTACACACCACCACGACAGCTGAGATCACACCAACAGTTCCTCCTAGCAACACCCCCTGTCAATCTCAAGAACTATGGTCACAGATCATTCAGCTATGCTGCTCCTTCACTGTGGAACAGTCTTCCCATAACCATCAAAACAGCAAAATCTCTTGACTTATTCAAATCTTCAGGAAATATTACGAATGACTTGTACAATTGCTGCAGTTTTTTAGCTTTACACACGGGCCCCATGAGCATACACTAGTGTGTGGAAACGGCCGCCATACAAGTGGACATTATTATTATTATTATTAAATGCAGAAACATTACTTGGTGAGAACTAATGCCATTTAAATATTTTTGAACGAATTTCAATTTTATCTTGCATTCATTTTGAAATTCTTTATCATAAACATTGTAATTTTGTATTTTAAATAACTTTAAATCTCTACTTTATATTTCACCTCCTGTCTGATGAAACAATTCTACCATATCCCTTGTCCTGCTCCAACGTCAAACATCAGACTGTTGTTTGTCTACACAACTTGATTGCTGACCACAATTTTACTTGTATCTGTGCCCTTTTGGCAATTTTCTAGACATTGTTAAAGGTCACATGCAACCAAAAAATCAAACATAATTAAAACACAATTATCACTTATTCATGACATATAATATACATTGCTGGTTATGAAAAAACATATAAACAAAATTATAAGCGTACAATCGCAAATCAAAAGTGCAATATTGCGTACTTGGGTTTACTTCCCAAGAAACGAAGCAGCCGGGATACCGAACCCAGTCAGAGCGGGTGGGTGTGCACTCAAGTGTAACGGCTGGTTCATTTGCAGATGCCCTCACGGCTCATTGTGTGTGTATATATAGAGATGTTGGGTTTTGTAAATACATGCTCATTTTTGTGTATAACATTTTGCAATCAACAGACATCATAACATGTCATGTGTTCAAGTATCACACCTGCCTGTCTGTGTAATTACATAATGTGACAGAGACCCAACTCGGGCCATAAATCAATGCGTTTTGTTTATGGTGTATAGCCTGATTGGTGTTAAGTTCAAATTGCATGTGGTCAGTGATCGCAGTTGTGTATTGAATATTGTCATTAGCAGACAGGCAGGCAGACACACAGGTGTAAATAAAACAAGACATTGAGTTTTGTCTGTGACAACGACATATCTATATCACAGTAAGAAATTCTGTCAACGCTAAATAATGACATTGCTTTTAAGTATCGACAGATATGACCGACTATAAGTCGGAAATTTGATACCAGAAAATGAAGGTAAAAAAATCAGACCCGACTTATACTTGAGTTCATTAATCTACCCAAAAAAATCCCGAGGTCAGGTGTGTGAATCTGCCAGCCCTGCGAACTCAACTGGCAATGTTTACACCGGAAGCAGGACGCATATACGTACTGACAACGTTTCCAAAGGTAAATGACATCGTGGGACAAATAAAACATAAAATATAAAACTTTGTTGTTTGTCTTTTGTAAAATATATTTCATAGTATAAACAATAAATTAAATTTAATCAGATATTTTTATCACAGCTATGCACTTACCGGTACTTTGTTATCGCTACGATAAAGTTGGGCCACGTGACACCTAATTTGTTTCAACGAAAGTAAACTTATTTGTATTCTGTGGCAGTTTTGTGTGGTGGTTTTGAAAAATACTGTTAATGATGAAAATGCAAGTTTACATTTATATCCAGATAAACCACGAAAGAAGCAAAAACTATAGCGATTTTTTTCCATTTGTGACATGTCATAAAATGCCCGCGGACCTCTTCTTTATATTTTCATTTTACGTGATCAGAAAATTATTATAAAAAGATTTCTTAAATAATATGTATGGTCGCTTATTTCCCCGATATCAGTGGCTTTTCGCCGGTAACATGACACAACAACGGAAAATACCTCCGCTTCTAAGCTTCAGATGAATAACATGCGAGGCTTAATCGCTTGATGTCGGGCATCGCTCGAAAAGCTCTGAACATCAACAATATCACTGTACCCTTGCCGAGAGTATTTTTCACACTTGTAAGAAGCAATTTTATTGGATAAAAATTGGTTTCTAATGACGCTTTTCGCCACAGTCTGCTATAATATAAGGGTCGGATTGGTCAAAACCAGACACGCGGACCTAAGGCAGCCAATCATATTACGGCAATGGATACCGCCCTCGTGAAACTAAAAAAACTTTAGATGTAGACGAAAAGTTTTGGGTAAAATAATGCTATTCTGAACATATTAAGCAAGAAATCGCTACCTATACGTAAATTATGGATTTATTTGACGATCGTGCTAGGTTATGACCTGTGACAAAAATGATTCATGCATATATTTTCGCGATTAAACATCGCGGTCCGAAAGCATGGTTTTGAAGATTGAGGCGCGGCGATACCGATTTGGGACGGGAAAGATGCTTTTAAGTTTTATACTTGAGTTACATGGTTTTGGCAAGAATTTAGAGGGTTGAGAAAGGTTTAACCCGACTTATAGTCGGATCCAATATTGACTTATAGTCTGGGTCATATGGACCATTTTGTCAATGAATAGTATTGATAAATAAGCCCCAAAGGACGCCATTGTCGCTGAAGAAATTGTATGCTTTGTTTGCTGGGAAATGTCCAAATGTCAACATTGTTATATTTATAGTGAGAGACACAATATTTCATTATTAATGGTTTATTCTAGTTCATGTTTTCCATAGTTTGCCTATCACAGAGGGAAAAAAACAAACATATTATTTAACATATCTATAATAACATGCATCTTTTAACTTCTTTGAGTGGCATTTTAGAAGTTGGGAAGCTCCATACCAACAAATGTATGGACAACATCTTCTTTTTTTATGAGTGTGATGTTTCTGTACAGATTCTTGTACCACTGTATCATCACAGATTCTTGTACCATTGTATCATCACAGACTCTTGTACCATTGTATCATCACAGATTCTTGTACCGTTGTACCATCATTCCAGCCAGACAACTGCACAAGAATCTGTACCGAAATGTCACACTCACAAAATAAAGAAGAAGTTGTCCATAAATTTGTCAGTAATTCATATTTTAATTGCTCCAAATGCACCGCCTCAAAGCTCAAATAAGTGCATTATTTTAGAGCAGTGAGCACTCAAACCTTATTCTCAGCTCCCGAGGTATGTGTAATGTAGGATAGCGGGCAGATGTATCTGTACAGGTTGAGGACAAATCTGACAATGTTACCTCTGATGAGAACAGCGTCCTCTTGTAGCGGTCCTCTATGTAAGCCTCTGTGCTCTCGAAGGACAACATGGAGAAGGTGTCGGGGATCATAGCACAGTCGTCGTTGTCCTGGCAATGAGTAACACTCATTCAAAACATTTTATACTTTGAGTAAGATGTATCACTTGCGTTTCTTTAATTATTGTTTATTGCTGAACGAAACAGTAATATTCCAGCTGTATGATGGCTGTCAGTAAATAACTGAATCTGGACCAGACAATCCTGTGAATGATATCGTCACATTCAATCCACACACAGATCTCATGGCATGCAATCTGCCAAGTCAACGAGCCTGGGTCCCAGTCCCGACTTACATTTATAAACAGATGGTAAACTACGACGTTGTAACGTTACAAACTCCTTACAGGACCCTGAACCTCTAATCAATTTAGTCCTACAACTAGATTTGGTTGCTGGGTAGCCTGAAATCACTCACAATATGGCTGAAATATTGCTGATGTGACTATAAATCTTAACTCACTCACCCTAACCTGGATTCCTCACAGATCTGTCACTGGAAGGTGTATTGGCTTAGGGGCTAAACAGGCTTGTACACATTGAGAATAAGTCACAAGTTCTTTTTCCCAGAGGAAATATTTTATAAGATATGTAGATTATATTGTGCCCATCACACGGCCCTCAGTACAGTAGATTGTGACAAACTGAAAACTCGCGTCTGCAAGCACCAGTATATAAGTTTGAAGATCTTTCTGAATAACAGCTTGAATAAATTTAACTAATGATGTGAAAAATTGTGAATTTAAGCACTTAATAATTGCCGCCTCTGTCTGCTCACACTATCTCAGTGTTCAAGTCTCTGTTTTTTTATTGCATACTGACCCTAACCAAATTATGCCATTATTTTCCCTGATGTGGTACGATAAAGTTTTCTAAAGGTGCACAACATCCCAGTCTCAATAAGTCTCAGTTTAGTACCTACCCGGATCATCTGCGCTTCTTTCTTGCGGACCAGTCGGTCAAATCGTGACAAGTCTCGGAGGTTGATCAAGGGACGAATTTCAGTCAATAGAGTAAACTGTTGAGAGAAGGAAAATGTCCTCATATAAACTTTATGTTGTGCTGATTAAATTTGCTAATTCAGGCAAAGTCTATCACTGTGAAGAAGCCCATTGCAGAGTTTCATCATAGCAATGCATTGGTTTCATACGTTGGCTTTATCTTCATAAACAAGATTCGTACACAATGCAAAGACTTAAATTCATTATATTGATTGTCCAAGATGTGGTCACGTATAACTGGACTGGGTACTGATGCTAAATCATGTCCTATATAAATATCCAATAACAATAAAAACAAGAAAAAATTGTGTCCAGCGACACGGATGCCCCTGCTGCTATAGGAAGAGTTCACACATTCAGGGTCCCACTGAAGTACTTGAAAACACTACAAACAATGTGTTGAGGGGATAGATAACACAACCTATTATCATATAAAGATCAATAATTGAACAAAATGCACGAACAAGTTCAATAGACATCTATGCAACTATGAGATGCACACCTTTCGAGTCCCAATGAAACACACGTATAAGCTTAATCAATTCTGTTGAGCAGTTTTTGTGGAGAAGTGGATAGACCTAATCCCCTATTTCACTATCATCAGAGAGAAATTCAACAATATTTATCTACGTTCAAATGTCTCTAAACATACAAAAAAAATATAAAATACTAAAACAAAATATGAGATGCACACCTTTAGAGTCTCTATAAAAGACATATGTAAGCTAAATGAGTTTTGTGCAGTGGTTTTTGTGGAGAAGTGGATAAAGCACACCCCCTGTTGTTTGGGACTAAAAGGATGAATAGAACCAAATTCAACTAAGTTATAACATCTGTAGAAGTGACAAAATTAAGAAATTGGATGAACAAGGTATGAGATGCATACCATTAGAGTTCCAATGAAACACACGTAGAAGCTCAATCAATTCTGTTGAGCAGCTTTTGTGGAGAAGTGGATAGACTTCACTCCCCTATAACACTATATTCAGAGAGAAATTCAACAAAAGTTATCTAAGTTCAAACAGCATTAAAATTTTCGTGAGTGCGACGTTTCGATACAGATTCTTGTACCGTTGTCAAGCAAGAGTGATACATGAAGTGTAGGAGCTGCATATATATACTGTATATAACAATGAAACAACATAATAGACAAAGGAAACAACATAATTGTCTAAACCAGAATCAGCCCCCATCAAGATATCCATTCCCTACATTGGTAAACCATCACACCAAATCAGCCGACTCCTGAAACAACAGGCAGGAATAGACACTACCTTCTCAGCGTCCTCCAGCCTCAACAACCTCCTCCATGCCAACGGAAGAAAACAACCCACCGTCAACAACAACAACCCGAAATGTGTTATTTACAAAATAGACTGTGATTGTGGACAATGCTACATAGGTGAAACATCCCGACCCATCAACACCCGAGTGAAAGAACATCGCACCTCTGTTGCTAATTCCGACACCAAATCAGCTATCTCTGACCACATCAAAGCCAACCCCAATCATCAAATAGAGTGGTCCGACATCACCATTCTCGCCAACAACCAAACGGACTTCACTAAACGCGAAGCTCACAGAAGCCATTCACATCAAACGCCACAAGCCTACCATCAACCGTGACCAAGGATACTTCATTCCATCTGCTTATGATCCACTCCTCCACCAAGCCCAGTCTATTGTATAAACATCGCATCCATTGTATAAACATCTCATTGTAACTACATCTCTGGCTTCCATTCACCATCCTTTATGTACTTACTGGCTTCATCAGCTTACTGCTTAGCCAATCATGGCAATTATGTTGTTTCCTTTGTCTATTATGTTGTTTCATTGTTATATACAGTATATATATGCAGCTCCTACACTTCATGTATCACTCTTGCTTGACAACGGTACAAGAATCTGTATCGAAACGTCGCACTCACGAAAATAAAGAAGTTGTTATCCATAAAACTTGTTATATATTGTACGTCTCAACTTCTAAAATGCCACTCAAACAAGCATTAAAATTGGAAAAAAAAAAATAATACAAAATCAAAATATGAGATGCACGCCTTTAGAGTCCCTATAAAGCACATGTGTAATCTAAATGAATTCCATAAAGTAGTTTTTGAGGAGAAGTGGATAACGTACACGCCCTGTTGGATGGAACGAACAGGCTGAATAGAACAAAAATCAACTAAGTTCAAACATCTGTAAAAGTGACAAAATTAAGAAATTGCATAAAAAATTATGAAATGAACACCTTTAGAGTCCCTACAAAAGACATGTAGAAGTTCATTCAATTCCGTGGAGAAGTGGATAGACTTCATCCCCTATTACACTATCATCATAGAGAAATTCAGCAAAATGTACCTAAGTTCAAATGTCTCTAAACTTACCCAAAAAAAACAATAAAATATATAAAAAAATATGAGATGTACACCATTAGAGTCCCAAGAAAGCCCATGTATAAGTTCATTGAATTCCAAAGAGCGGTTATGGTGGAGAAGTGGATAGAATACATTCCTTGTTTCGTACGGACGGACACCGAGGGTAACCCTATATGCCCCAGCCATATATGGTGGGGGCATAAAAATATATAATAATGATAATTTACAGTATTGACTTAAGTTACTGAAAATACTTGGGAAATACCGAGATGGAATTAACCAAACCTAAGCCAATCACATATAACTGTTTCTCGGAATTGCCTAGCCTTATTTTAACCAACATAGTTCATATACTGAATCTCTTTTTTCCCTTATATATAATAAAATAATTATTGATTTATGTACATTTTCTTGGGGGCAATGTCTTTGAATCCACAAAACCAGGAACTGCCCGGACGTAAAGTTTATAATTGTATGATATCTATGTGTTAACACTGTCCTACCTTGGCCTGTGTGTTGAGAAGTTCAAACAGAGCAAACACCAGGCCATCTGTCTGGATGGTACCCTTCTGATGTTCACTCAGATAGTACCGCAGAGTTGTCTGCTCTTTGCTATTGAGCAGGATCCTTGCATGTTGTTCGATGACATCTTTCTGAGGCCAGGACGTCGTCGTATTCCGCATCAGCTGTGACCCTGCTCCCTTGCTGAAGCCAAACTGAAGGGAGAATGCATGTGTAAGTGAATGCCATTGACAGTAAGTTTAGCAGTTTTACACCTAAATATAAGTTAGATGCTGGCAAACTAAAGGTTGACATTGAGTGTGCTGAGATCTACCCATTAAAGTGAGATACAATTATCCCCTTTAATGTGGTTTCGTTAGGAAAAGGTTAAATGTTGTGTGATATTAGTTGAGAAACAGACTTGGGCTAATCTACCTAGTACTTTTTGTATATGCATATGTAGAAGGTCTACATAGCCTGATAGACCACGTGACAATGAATGAGGTACCCATCTTCCAGAAGCAAGAGTTTCCACTAGCCAATATGTAAGCATAGTTTTCCACCCTTAGAATTCAAGCCTCCTTTCTTGGCTTTAGAATAACTCAAAATTTGAAAGGCAATGGCCGAGGTCATACAAGCAAACACAGGAACACAGATGTCCATTTTGTAAAACGTTCTCCGACTGAACTATCGATGTGTGGCAGAGTCCTCTCCCATTCAGCACTGAAAGTAGGCTTGGAATAGTAATGGTCAAACATTTAGCATGGGCTCAGGGTTGGATCCAGGATTTTGGAGAACGGGTATGCACATAAATCATTAAATCCAAAGGTAAGGGGGGGAAAATATTTCAGAGAAGGCTCTGGGGTTTGTGAGTAAGTTTGAGTGAATTTAGTTTAATTCTGTTTTTTTGCAATGTTCCAGCAATCATGGTGGGTACACCAGAAATAGGCTTCATACATTGTACCCATGTGGGGAATCGAACCCGGGTCTTTGGCGTGACGAGCCAACGCTTTAACCATTAGGCTACCCCACCGCCCCTTGTCAGGATGAGGTCAGCTGACACGGGATATTCCTGGAGTATCATGTCCACTTACCCGGGAGTGTCCGTCCTGGTGGTTCTGTAGCCCCACTTTGTCCAAGCTGCCCATGCTGGACGACAACCTGGAACCACAACAACATTGGCTTGTATACCAGAGCTGGAACAACACACTCTGTTGCAGAACACTTGTATGAAGAGTGGCTGAAAAGTTCTGAGCCTAAATATCAAGGATGGATAATACAATAATAATAATAATAATAATAATAATAATAATAATAATAATAATATAATAATACATACATAACAGTATGCATGTGTATAGCACAAACACTTTTCATGATTACAAATACATTTGAGTGAGTGAGTATGGTTTAATGCCGCAATATCATAGGGGGGAACACCAGAAATGGGCGTCACACATTGTACCCATGCAGGGAACCCAGGTCTTCGGCGTGACGAGCGAACGCTTTAACCACTAGGCTACCCCACCGCCCCACAAATACATTTGAACAAACTACACTAGGAGCATATTTCTGCAGGTGTCAAAGTGACTAGGTATTCTCTGTTAATGAAAATGGACACAACGTCTTCAATACAATCCTAGTTATGATCAAAACTTTTCAGCACAGTAATCTCAGGAGGCTGAATATCACGTTTTAGCCAGTCAGACAGCTTCAATCTCAAAATCACTGGTCCTTAATACAACTGATATTGGGTGCATCTGTCCAAACCTGCCAAAGATGGTACCTTGCATTAATTGATCCTGTCTGATTGGGGAGTCTGTCACGTGGCAACCACTGTGTCTTGTCAATGGTTGTTTTAGCAAATGGCAGCTTCCCAACATCCTTGACTGTAATCATCATGTGGCGTCCAGTCTTCAAGATGCTCACAGCCTCCGAGTGACTGATGTCCAGAAAACTGCGGCCATTGACGTCCAGCACCTGATCCCCCACCTATGACCAAGCATCTGATGTTAATGTAATCAACACATTCAATGCTCCACCCTCAATAACCATGGGGAGAATGAGCTTCTCCTCTATATCTAACATCAGGTACACTTCCCAGTGCTATTCCACTACTTTCACAAAGTTTAAAATTTCTCCAAATGGCAAAGAAGACCCCTTGTTTCTATAATACATGTACTTCTTGTATGTGTAATTCCATAATGACACATGCATAAATGACAGGGCAAAAGAGCCCTTGTAGGCATGTGGAAACTCAAACCAGCGTTCTCTTTGCTACTATAAGAGACACCATAGCTGACATCATTTACTCAAAAGTGTCCGCTTTAAAGGTTTTGGGGTTCAGGAGATGTAGAAAATGCATGCAAATGACAGGCGAACTCTCCACAACATAACTCACTCGACTTTTAGTCATTAGAACTAAGACACTAACAACAGGGCCAATGTTCACTAAATACAATAAAACTAGAGAACATTACCTTAATGCCTGCATTCTCTGCCACAGAGAAGGGGTCGATGCCGGACACGTAGACACCGAGACCGAACTCACGGCCCCCACGGATCATCAGCCCCAGACACTCACCCTTGTCAACAACTACGTTCACCTGTAAATACACCACAGTCAACTCACAAACCATTTCTGTGGATATATAGAAAATCTCATCCAAGAGTGAGCACAAGTAGGGCTAAATACCTACAAATGTCCATATTTGTTTGTTTGGGGGGTTGGGGGTTATCAGTGTAATGGGTCAGATGCAGCTAAGAAATATCCAAACTCATTAATGTGCTCCTGACAGATAGATAGATAGATAGATAGATAGATAGATAGACAGATAGATAGATAGATAGATAGATAGATAGATAGATAGATAAAAAAAAAAATGCTGTCATTTAAAATTGTACGTGTTTTGTTTTCAATTTGCTGCATTTTAGGTTGATGGTTTCGTTATCAATGGCAATTGGCAACAGCTCACTTTAACTTTTCTGAAAATCCATTACCATCTCTTTTGTTTTCTTAACATTTAATTTGAGGAAGTTGATGTTACACCAATCAAGAAATTTTGTGATTTCAGAACATTAGTCTTTTTCTTGTATGTAATCAATATTACTGTTAAGGTGAGCTTCTCAGAGTGCCTATCTATAAATCAATGGCAATTGGCAACAGCTCACTGTTACTTTTCTTAATAACATTTAATTTAAGGAACTTGATGTTACACCAATCAAGGAATCTTGTGATTTGCAATAGTCATTCTCCAAGTGCCTATAAATCCTAAAGGCATCATCTGCAAAGAGAAAACCTTGAGACAGTCATTAGTATATATAATAAATAATACCGGAGAAAGAACATCAGTGTATCACGAATGTTGTAGTTGATTGGGTGTTATGAGTTGCAGAGATAACATCTGAAGAAAGTGTATTGTTTACATAGGACTGGGAAAGTTTTAAATGTTTGTACATATTGTTTAATATAGCTGTAGAACTTATCAAAGTTTCTCCCCTGCATCAGACATGACAGAGATAACATCAGTGTGTGGAGTGTAGAGTCAAACACTATGCAGAATAATGGAGGAAGCTCTCTCACAGCTCTCTTAAATACTGGAATGGGGATAGGCTGTTTGGCAGACTTCAGAGAAAATATTAAAAAGGTGTCCAGCTGAAATCTTGTTTGGGAATTGTTTGGCAAGTGTAGACTAGTTCATTCAGTTCCAGGAATATGAAGTCTGTTTTAGGATCCATTTAGATTATATCTTTTTTGTTTTGTTTTTGTTTATTTAAAATAACATAACATTATTTCTGGAACTAAATGTCAGTCTAGAACTAGAAGAGAAACATCCACAGAATTTAACTTGGATTCTCAACTTGGTTCCACTGGCACTAAAATTTTGGAAAAATAATTACTTTCTTCAGCATTTGGATTTTCTTACGTCTTAAGTTCTGAGATAGTTCCAGACTGTATTCTCTGCACCAGTTTGTAGGCAGTAATCTATACCTAAGCATTAAAACCTCTTTATAATGTGTATTGGGCCATGTTGTGAGGGAAATACATGTCTGTACAGGGACTTAAGATTAGTTGCATATGTACTGACAAGAAGTTGGAAGGTTTTTATTCCTGTTATTCCAGCTACCACTGACAGCTGGTAATGTGCTACTAGTTATTTTTTTTCTACTCAAATCATACTTAACTGACAATTTCAAATGTAGTCACTAGCTGGGTTGCCAGGTTGACAACAAAATTTCTTCATGAAAATATTTTAAAAATGTGAAATAAAAGTAATTGAAAAACCCACCAACTTTCAATAACCTTGTTAACAAATGATTGATCAGTTTATACAATTATGTCATACAATAGATTTCAGGAAAAAACTCTTTACAAACTGATCAAGATACCAAATATTGATAACAGAACCATTCTAAAAACAAGTTATTTTCACTCAGCATTGAGTGAGCATATTCTCCATATATTAATCAATTCTGCCCTAGTTCAGACTACATTTGACAATCTGTACTGTGGAACATTGTATACGCAGGCAACACGTGCAGTAGGGGTTTGTGCTGCCACTGACGAGCCCGGTACAACTATCTGTGACAACCAGCTGTTTCAAACACTGATCAATGAGTGCTTGTTTCTTCACACAACACAATCTATCAACTAAAAAATATCACTAGGTCCTGTAGCTAATGTAGAATATAGGCGTAAAGTTTAGATATAGCACTTTAGTAGCTTGAAATAAATAGTGACACATTTCACGCATCAGAAAGTAATACTACCTTCCTAACCACTTGTTATTATCAGCAAAAACCTGAATATCAATATACAACACTTCAGTCACCTACCAAATGTGTTAATAAATATTGTGAAGAAATATTGAATATTTTATGTCTTATCTTCTAGAAAACAAACTCACCTTCATTCAAACAAAATCTAATATTGTACTGTGGAAATACAAAACATTAACACAGGAATAGCAGGGTATCTCAGGTCAATATCATGTGCAAAGTTTCATGAACAAATACAAACAGTTTGTGAGTTATGCACTGAAACAAATCATAACATCAATAAAACAATGACAAATTTGTTGCCTTGGAAACACTAAAAAACATTTTTGAACATTTAAAGACATCAGACTATCGTCAACAGTTCCTAACCTGTATATATACACATGAAGATATACTGAAAACTGTGTGAACCTACTTTGGCCTATAATCATACTGTGTTTTTAATGTAGAGAAAGGGTGACCTGTCGAGTTAACCTTGCTAAATTGAATTTTGAAGCAAACATGCATCATAAGGTTTCACATGATAACTTCATCATTCCCTACTTGTCTACAGTAGCTACTAGTCCCTCCACTGTCACAGCCTACAACCATTCCATGCCAGTGATCACCCTGCCCATATATTCATTGTGTGTTTAACTATGTCTGAACTCTCTACCACCACTCACCCCCCCCCCCAGCCCCACCCAG
Source organism: Haliotis rubra (assembly GCF_003918875.1). Lineage (NCBI taxonomy): Eukaryota > Metazoa > Mollusca > Gastropoda > Lepetellida > Haliotidae > Haliotis > Haliotis rubra. The sequence continues at coordinate 534,105 of NW_025767318.1, forward strand.
ACCAGTGATCACCCTGCCCATATATTCATTGTGTGTTAATATGTCTGAACTCTCTACCACCACTCACCCCTCCCCAGCCCCACCCAGACCAGTGATCACCCTGCCCATAGATTGATTGTGTGTTACTATGTCTGAACTCTCTACCACTACCTCACCCCCAGCCCCCCCACCCAGACCAGTGATCACCCTGCCCAGACCATATATTGCCATTGTGTGTTACTATGTCTGAACTCTCTACCACCACCCACACCCTGCCCATAGATTCACTGTAAGCACATGTCTGAACTCTCTACTCACCACCTCACCCCTCCCCAGCCCCCACCCAGACCAGTGATCACCCTGCCCATATATTCATTGTGTGTTACTATATCTGAACTCTACTACCACTCCCTCACCCAGCCCCCACCCAGACCAGTGATCACCCTGCCCATAGCCTTCATGTGTGTGTATGTCTACTCTATCTGAACTCTCTACCACCCCTCCCCCCCCCTCCCCAGCCCCCACCCAGACCAGTGATCACCCTGCCCATAGCCTGATTGTGTGTTAATATGTCTGAACTCTCTACCACCACCACCCCTCCCCAGCCCCCACCCAGACCAGTGATCACCCTGCCCATAGATTAATTGTGAGGGACAATATGCCTGACCCCCCACGTCTTTGTAGCCCTCTCTCCCCAGTGTAGAGAATTGTGATGGTTGCTAGGGGCTCAATTATTTAACATTTCTGGGCTGAAGGTAATTAATTATTAAATTTTAATTATCCACAGGCTGCACAGAGTGTTGATCTCTGCTATAGGGGAAACTGCAACTTGACCCATATGTGTGCCTTGGATTCAGTACATTCTATTTGGGAGAGATCACCCTCAGATTTCTACACATTCCCATTAAAATCTGAAGCTTTATACGAAATATACCCTGTGCACAACCAAACTGGGTTCAAATATTTTTTCTCGCCCGAATGTATGAGGGTCATGTGACCTTGTTTTTTAAACCATACCATGTGTTACAGATATATGAAAAGCTCTTTAAATGTGCAATTGACTGAAATAATCACAACCACAAAAAAATGTTGGTCATTTCTAATGATAACAATTCTTCATGAAGGGATATAATTAAGTCTTTTATCTCATAAAGGGGAATAACTCTTGAGTCTGTTCTGAACCACAGACACCATTGGTTACTCATTGAATTACAGTTAATTCCCCTGTAAAAACATATGTCTGACTATTAGGTGATAACCCAATGATAATTCTGACAACCAGGTGATTACACAATGCCTATTCCAACAATCAGGTGATTAAACAATGATAATTCTGACAATCAGGTCATTAAACTATGCCTATTCCGATAATCAGGTCATTAAACAATGCCTATTCCAACAATCAGGTTATTATACAATGGTAGTTCTGACAATCAGATGATTACACAATGCCTATTCCAACAATCAGGTGATTCGACAATGATAATTCTGACAATCAGGTGATTAAACAATGCCTATTCTGACAATCAGGTCATTAAACAATGCCTATTCCCATAATCAGGTCATTAAACAATGCCTATTCCAACAATCAGGTGATTAAACAATGATAATTCTGACAATCAGGTGATTAAACAATGGCTATTCCAACAATCAGGTTATTATACAATGGCTATTCCAACAATCAGGTTATTATACAATGGTAGTTCTGACAATCAGGTGATGGTGGGTTGGTTCAAGTGAGTGAGTGAGTGAACATGGTTTTACGCCATCTTTAGCAATATTCCAGTAATATCATGTTGGGGGACACCAGGAATGGGCCTCACATAATCTACCCATGTGGGGAATCAGAACCTGGGTCTTCGGCATGATGGGCTAACGTTTTAACCACGAGGCTACCCCACCGCCCACTTTCCGAAAAAGAACCAAAACTGATTGTGTGGAGTTTGGAGTATTTGAGAAAAGCACTACCTTCCGTTCATCACTCCCCTTCAGCAGCATCAACCCACTCCTACTCCGCAGACTGCCCACCTCCTGATGGGGGCCCATGTGCTCCAGCTCCGGGGGCGGGGACACTGCCCTGCCCCGGGGATCCACCCAGCTGTAGGCCTGGTGTACCACATGGGTGCCAGGGATCCTACCCACACGGCAGATACACAGCTCCAAATGCTTCGCTGCACGGATAATCTGAGGAAGATAATCAGAAATTGTATTTACATCTCTGAATAGCCTATATTGAGCTCACTGGACTGAGCCTAGAGTTTTCCAAAAAATCTGCAGAAGAAAAAAATAAAATAAACCCAACTCATGTCTAGAATGATTTGCAAAGTTTACACTGCTTGAGTTCTGGGTCTGAATGTAAGCTTTGTTCTACTCTCCATTTGGATTTTCTTGATAAATATTATTAGATATGACCACTTTATTTTGGGGCACTAATGTTAGTCCATGAACCTCGGTATGTTGGTACACAGTAAAACAAGCTGATGTTTCTGAGGTGTGTGTAATGACTGGATTGTGCATCTTTTACTGTGTTAGCCTGGCTGAGTGAGTGAGTGTGTGAGTTTAGTTTTATTCCACACTCAGCAATATTCCAGCTATATGGCGGAGGTCTGTAAACAATCGAGTCTGGACCAGAGAATCCTGTGATCAACAGCATGAGCATCGATCTGCGCAATTGGGAACCAATGACATGTGTCAACCAAGTCAGCGAGCCTGACCACCCGATCCCATTAGTCGCCTCTTACGACAAGAATGGGTTACTGAAGATCGATATTCTAACCCGGACCTTCACGGGTAAGCCTGGCTGATGTTAGGGATCTGTACAAGCAGTTTCATGTCTGAAGCAGATAAACCAGTGGTCGATATTATGAGCAATGCTTTATGATCCTGACCAGGACACAACTAGGCTAAAGGGTCACAGACCCCCCAATCTATCTTACCAGCTTAGTGTGCTCTGGACCTACTTCTCCTCCAGAATTGTAATACATGTATCTGGATCACTATCAAATCACACGATAGATAATTGTTATTTCTGCTTTTTACGAGATAAAAATTGCAGTCTCAGAAGGTTGATGTCAGGACTATAGAAACAGTTTTACATTTCATAGCATAATTCTTTTAGGAAATGTATGTTAATTGTTTTCATTAATTTTATGATTGCATGATAGATAATCAAATTTTAGCATAAAACAATTTATAAAGTGATTAATAAAAAAAAAAATAGGTGCATCACTAGACATAATGAGTAATTAGCTCTGAGAAAGCTTTTCCACATTTTGTTTCATAAATACAACACCTTGTACTCACTAAAATGAATTTGGCACAGTTAGGGTTTGTTTTTTCTGTGAACCAATTAGAGGTGTGACGATATGGAAATTTCACGATACGATACGTATCGCGGTATCTTGAAACGATACGATTCGATTCGATGCATATCACGATATACTTTCTTTAGTTATTTTCTTTAAAAAAATATATGCTAATAGCAAGAAATTTTGACATAACCATCAATATCTAATGAAAATTAACAATTTTAAGGTCAACGATACATATCACGATACGAAAAAACGTACCGATATATTTATCGTCAGATAAAGTATCACGATTATCGATACTACGATATATCGACACAGCTCTAGAACCAATATTTACCATGAATAAATTTACCATGTAACTAATTAACAAATGATTTTTTCCGATTTTACAGTTGATGCAAATTATGAAGGTGAGGAATAGTGAGCATATTTCAAATTCATAACAATTACACCACAATACATTATCACACTTCCTTCCCTCATCATTGGGGTGGTGGGGTAGCCTAGTGGCTAAAACGTTCGCTCGTCTTGCCGAAGACCCGGTTCGATTCCCCACATGGGTACAATTTGTGAAGCCCATCTCTGGTGTACTCCACCGTGATTAAAACCAAACTCACTCACTCACTCCTTCTGTCATCTCACTTTATAAAAAAACAAACATTCATAGTCCACTGATGTTGCTTTGTATAATGTGAGTGAGTGAGTATGGTTTTACACCACTTTTAGCAATATTCCAGCAATATCATGTCTGAGGACACCAGAAATGAACTTCACACATTGTTCTCATGTGGGGAATCAAACTTTGGTCTTTATCACGACGAATGAACGCTTTAACCACTAGACTACCCCACCACCCCTTAGTATAATGGAAGATTTCACAAAGAATATCATCTTCAGGATGACATGTATAAGGAAAGATCGGGATGAAAATGTAATGATTTATTGTGATATTAGAAATCATTGACAGGATGTCTGTGAGGGCAGCAGGTACAGCTGCAGGTAGCACGGCACAGATGTCCTGGATGACTGTACTGTGGTTTGTTTATATAGCTGACAGCAGCTCAGTACATGATGTAATCCATAACATGCCACTTATACTGGATATTCTAGGGGTGGGGCTCAGTCTTTTTAAAATAATGTAATTTGATCTAGACATTTTGAGAAACTTAATTTTGTCATGAGCTTTAAAAAAGAAAAGATTAGTTGATGGACGGAATGGATGTCTTGAAATAAATTTTGATACAAAATATGTGTGATTCCTCTGTCATGAAGCATTGAATACACACATTTTCTGACTCACAACTGAAATTCCCAGGGCCTGATCCAGAAAGCGTTTGTACTGTTACAAGCTATCATATCTGCGTAGTTTATTATAGGCTTACAAACATTGTATTGCTACAAATGCTTTGTGGATTGGCCCTCCCACATAGAGTATTAAATAGTCAGTCTTTAAAACCTTAACACATTTATTGTCACATCATTTGTCTCAAAGTGAATTGGTCAATGGAATATATCATTATACAATGATCATACAATGTTGATACAAGTGATCATTAAGGAAGGCATTCTGTGTAACACAACTCCATACTGCCAATTTTACACAGTTAACAGATTTTCAAGTGTCATTTGTAGCTTGTGATGTAAAACAAATTTAGAAACCAACCTAGCTGTCTCCAGTCTGGTTAGAGTCTGTTCATCATTCAGCTTAAGACGATAAAAAGTATGTCCTACCTTCGCAGCCTCCTCGTGTGAGATCTTCTCAAATGAAATGTCATTGGCTTCCGTAATGAGGTCCCCCGCCTTGAGACCCTCATTGTCCGCAGGCCCATCCTCATCTACGGCCGATACGTAGATCCCAAGGCCGTATTCTACACCACCTCGTATTGTGAACCCGAAACCATCTTCCTCATCTGCTGGTGGGCCGATGTAGATCTGTAATGCTTCACCCTTAACTTCAGATTTAGAGAGTGGTCCAAGGCCATTGACCTTGGATATTGCATGTCGAGGCCGATCTCGGAGACTCCCATGAAGACTCGGAGTTCTGCTACCGGTATGTTGTTTCTTGTACACAGCGATGTCGGCTGCATGGGGCCGATAGAGAACAGGACGAGGGAGAGTACTGTAGCGTTTACCTCCCTTTGTTAGTAACTCAAAAGCCTGGATATCAGACCGTGGAATGACACGTTTAACAAGGGGGAATAACTGTCGTTTCTGGGGTGAGTTAAGTAGTTTTCGTAATGTATTGACAAATTCGAAAACATCTCGTTGGTTGTTGTACAGATTTAGGGCATCGACGAAGGTGCTGACTTCCTGTTGATCAAGATGCACATTCAGGGCCTCGTGGAGCCGACGCACGTTTACAGACATCGTTTTGGATCGTGGGATTGACTCGACTTTACGCCGCTGCGTTGTTGTCATCTTGAGACTCCCCATGAGTAATATCTACATCGTCAGTGACGTATTGTCTGAAAGAAAATAAGTCATAAGTCACTAGTGTGAAATAGTTCAGTAGTATAGACAATGAGAGAACAGAACCACCACCCCATTAATATGCAGAACTGAGGTGAAAACGCCTAATAATGGCATGGTGGTTCTCTCATTGTCTTAGACTAACAACTAGTCTCTGAAATTAACATATTTTACTGAAAAAAAGTACATAGTAAAAAAAAATAATATAATGAAAAGGAGACCTTAGACTTTCTTCATTTTCAGAAGCTGTGGAAATCTAGACTTGCCACATTTTCTAGACTTGCGTGGGCTTTCTTGGATATATTTGCTTCAGGGTCTGTACGAAGACTATCATTGTCTATGCTACTAGTTCCCATACATATGATGAAATTAGTTCTATTCAACCAGTATCATAATGGCCTGTATATAATCAAATTTGATTTTACTATTTGATATGATGACGACACTGCCTGGACAGACATGCAGTCAAACCAAGTACACCAGCTCATCCATTTAGCCATATATTGTAAAACATATGCTGAATAAGTATTCAAACCCGAGTTTGTGATTCACAATCCCCCAGACCCAGATGGGACATCAAATCCAAACCCAGTCAGGAGTAGTAATTAGTGAACATTTAGCACACATTGATGTACAAATAAGTGAACACCTGAAAGTGTTCCTTTATTTATTTCCAGAATTTCTCAAACAGTGCAATACATACCTTGTGAAGAAACCTGGAAAAGAACAAAGGACCACTAGTACTTTCATGTGTTCCCTTATTTGTTTCCATGAGTATATGTATGCAATAGCGTAATGACACATCCTTATAATTTACATTAGGAACTGGCCAATCAAGCTGATTTTCAAGATACCAAAATTAGATATGACAGTCTACATGCCTTCCCACTCATAGACAAATATAGAAGCCTTGACATTGATACTTCTCATGACACGTCTTCAGATTGACAGATTTCACTCCAACACGTATCATATCGAAGCAAAAGATGTGATTTAATGGATTCGGTTCACGTCAAAACCATGTTTATTATGGAATCAATGAAATGACTCAGAGTTGGAATTTCACGTGTGTCACAGCTGGGAAAGGTCTCTCTCAGAGAAGTAGAAAAATAACTTTGATCACTGAAACTAAAATATCTCAGTGCTAAAAGAACATTACAAATGCTGCTGTGGAAAGGAATATAAAATATTACCCAGAAGGACACTGAACTATAAAATGTCATTGGCTAATTCATTGTTTTCCAATACAGCACTTATGGCTGTGATATTGCATCAGGGCTTGTTTGTAATTTACCTCCACACTCAGCAATATCCCAGGGCCTAGATTTTCGAAGCTTTCTTAGCGCTAAGATAGTCGTAAATGCCATACATTAACATTAACCTACGACTATCTTAGCGCTAAGAGAGCTTCGAAAATCTAGGCCCAGCCTTGTAAACTGTAAGAACCAAGTCTACTGAGCAGACAAGCCAGTGATGGCCCATAGAATATGATACTTTCACACCAGAAAAAAACAATGGTTTTGTCCAAAAGCTTGATAGTTGAAAACCATGCTAGAATGACTGACCATGTAATAAAGGCTCCACCAAATCCTAGCCTCTATTCTGTAAATGCTACTCTAGCTTCCAGTGAAGTTAATTGGTAATAGTATTGAAAACACAACTTTTCATTAGAAACCATTGTTACATGCTATTATATTTCAGAAAGTGAAGTTTAATATTTCCAGCAAATATGTACAATTCCTGAATTCATACATATATTTTCTGCTTATGAATCAGAAATTATAATTCACAAAAGTCAAAAAAATTTCATCTAAATATGTATGATATTTTCCAAACTCTGAATTATGATGTTTCTAATAGATATATACCATTCCTAAACTAACGCCAAGTTCGTTTGTCACTTAACACTAAACTAATTTCACCAACATATTAGCTACATGACAGCAAGCCTTTGGACCAGACAAGCCAGTGATTGAGCTTATCTTGGGCTTTTAAGGACATCAACCCTGCACTGAGGCTGACCATCCAATCTATCAAGGTATTCTGGCATTTTGGCCAAGTAACCCAACAGAGGCTGGGGTGGAAATAACCCATTGCCTGACGTCCCAGTCCAGTGCTTTTGCTGTCGGGCAAGCAAATTTGTATATCACGCTGTACCAGTGTCCAGTTGACTTTCCAATGTTAATTGGAAAGTTTATTTAAAAAATGAACAGGAATATCAGTTGGTATAGTGGAAAAATTATCAGGGCAAGTGATTTTACATGTGCCACTGTACTGGAGTACACTAGCAATTTTAAAGTTATTTCCACCCCTGAGAGGTCTTCACTTCAGTGAATTGTCTTCATATAAATGGATCTTATCCACTGTTCATGACATCACAGGCAACTTCTCATATGAGCAGAGCTTGTGTCCCTCTCAGATCTGCAGCCCAAGCTTTCTACATGCTCATGACTAGACCTAATGTCAGAAGTTGGCTTACTGTTGTTGAGAGATGAACATTACCTTCACTGTTTGGTGACCAGACAACATCTGAATGGAGAGTGGTACATTACTAACATCCTAGACTGGGTTGTTGTACCACATTTTGATGTCCATCCTCTGAACACAAGGCCAGTCTTCATGGACAACAATGCTGGGTATCATCATACCTTGACCTGCCGAGTCCAGATCTCAGTCCCATAGAGCATGTTTGGGACATTATGGGTCGCAGAACACACCAGACAGATCCTCCAAACTCTTGAGAGACGGAACAAGCCCTCCATCAAGATTTGAAGGCAATACCTCAATGTCAAATTCAACATCTGACACAGTCAATGAGGATGAGGGTCAGAGATGACATTGCAGTTGGCGGAGGTTACACCATATCTATTTTATTTATATATATTTATATAGCGCCAATATCCAGATCACCTGCTCAAAGGTGCTTTGTTTTTCCCTCGATCATTGGATGTCAGTCTCAAATGGCACATTGTATTATCAATGTATGTTGACATTGTGCACAGTAGCTGATACTTGATTTCTTGAGCATTGTATGCCAGAACCTTGAAAATGACAACACTTAACATCATAAGACCATAATAATCAGCACTGCAAAATGAGCCAATTTTTTGCAATATTGTCTGTATAAACTAGTTTTTTGTTCTTTTTGCACTTAGATTTGCCGTTTAATGATTAATGATGGTCAATATGTCCTGATTGTAATTGAAACTGAGGTCCGGATAAGTTCCTTTGCCATGGAGACCCGTGAAGGTTAGAATGAACCTTCCGTAACCCATGCTTGTCGTAACGGGATCGGGTGGTCAGTCTCACTGACTTTGTTGACACATGTCATCGGTTCCCAATTGTGTAGATCGATGCTCATGCTGTCGATCACAGGATTGTCTGGTCCAGGCTTGATTATTTACAGACTGCCGCCATATAGCTGGAATATTGCTGAGTGCAGCGTAAAACTAAACTGAACTATTTTGTTTTCAGAAGTAGATTACAGTTACGATGAATACACATTCTTCATATGAACAAAGCAAGACGAGGAGCGAAAACAAATACATCATGCGTTTTTGAAACGCCAGTCAACCTCAGGGTGCGTCGATGTTATCAGGGTGTCAAGTCGCTCGTTTTGACACGTGAAAGCCTGTGCCATGGTAAATGGTAACCACTGACATTAAAATACAAATTGTTGCATTACTTTTATCCATGTGTATATTTGCATAGTCTGACCCTAACCATGGGCGTGAGTTTATTTATTTAAAGCAAAACCTAATGATTGAGTTATGAAAATTGTTCATGGAATTTACATGCAGGCTACAATGGCCCATATTGATCTCATTATAATGATTCACACCAACACCAATACCAACATAAGGCCTCTGTTCAAACAGACACACCCCATGACTCACAGTGCAAATGGTTTACATCCAATCTCAGTTTTTAAGGAAGAGATTTTTATGGATGTCAACTCCTTTAATATGATGACCGCAGCATTTCGGAGTTGTGTTCATCATAATAAAGAGGTTGACATCCATATTAACTCTTTTCCGTATGAGTATTACTTCTAAATGCCATTCAAAGACCTCAATTTTTAAGCTTACAATATTAGCATACATTAAAACCCTGGTTTACATATTACAAAAGTTGCTTAAGACCGTATGATAACATTTTCAGAAATGAAGGTCAAACATTGTTGTCGCAAGGTCACTGACAAGTCAGTAATTGAACATCTGTACCTCCATAAAGACCCAACTAACTCATCTTCACTGAATCCCTAACCAGATCTCACAGTAGTTTTCACAAAACTCATAAAATGGCAGGAGCTATTTTTTATTTCCCTTTCTACATACCTTTCTACTATCATCTGATCAGGCAATCGCAGGAGTCCTTGTCCTGAGGCAACATGTGACCTCTGACCTCAGTAGCAAACCAATCAAACACCAGGCATGTTCCCATAGAGACAATCAGATGGGTTGTCTTCACTGCACATGGAGTTAATTATTCATCCTACTCTGCCAAATTAGCCCAAGTGAAGTTGCATGTTGTGGCCAGTGGAAATGCATGAGGTCGCAATACAATGCCTTGTAGCCTACATCTGATTGTTTTTACATTTCTATAAGCGTAGCATTAAGGGAAACAAATATCTGGACTGCAAGGTCAACTGATGGTGGTTTCCTTGCTCAACTACATTCCAGCAATTGCAAGATGGTCGGTAAATTAATCAGTCTGAACCAGTCTATCCAGTGATTGACATTCCCTCACTCTGGTCAAGACGGCCATATTCCATGATGTCAAAATGAAAATATATGTTATAATTTGCAAACTGATATACACTGAGGAGGGGCTAAATGCCACACTCAGCAAGATTCCAGGAATTGCACAATGGTCAGTAAAGGGTTGAGTCCGGGCAAGACTATCCTGTGATTGAAATTCCTTGACTCGAGTCAAGACGGCCATATTCCATGATGTCAAAATGAATATATATGTTATAATTACCAATCTGACATGTGTTGAGGAGGGGCTGAGACACCAAAGTAAGCATCTTCCAGGTGTAGCAGTACTACAACCGAGCAACTGTGGCATGTGAAAATTTGATTCAGGACCAGACAAACATGTGATATTATGAACAATGATTAGCAGTTCGTATAGCTTAAGTCATAAAATGACACACCAAAACCCAAGTGACTGACCTTGACCTCTCAATATCTGACATCTCCTCACCTTACAAGTGACCTAATTTAACACTGAATCTCCACTGTGGGGATTGCGAACATTCGCTGAACCTTTTATGCATGAAATAATTTTCCAGTCAAACTCTGTTCAACCTGTGGTCAACATCCATACCAACAGTTATAATACTACTCTCCCTCATACTAATTATTGAACACACAGACTGTCAGCTGGCACAGCTTATGTTTAGAAGATTTTTCAATGGGTAAGTCAATACTTCCACTGAACAATATTTTAATTCTTCTTAGTATTTCATCCTAATAATGTGATGTAGCATGATACATCATTCCAGCCTCTAAGTGCCACTTAAAGAAGTTAATAATGTGAAGTACTAAAGAAAGTAAAAAATGGAGTTTGGGATTTCATCCAAATAAGTTGAAAAGTGTTTTGATTTTGACTTACAAGACATTATGTATGTGTTGCTAAAACACCATAGATATTCTTCACACTGTTATCATTGGAGATTATAACAATCGTGAGTTGGTTGAAGCACATGTGCATGTTATGCACCAATTGTATAAACACAGTTGATTGTGATTATAAGTGGTATACCTAGACTAATGCTTAGTCTCTGAATATATATATAATTTTGATTGTAACAAATAAATCCATTTAAATTGAAAAGGAGACCCAAGGAGACCAGAGATTCAGAATTGCTTCATGTAGGGCTTTAGCATTGCAGGGAGGGCTTGGCTGTAGGGAAAATAGTGTGGTTCAGGGACTGAGACAGACTAGTGGTATAAGTATACCCATTAAAGGCACACATGAAAAAGCCAAAATTATCACTAGTGGAGTGTGAACTATCCAATGAAATGCTGATTGGGCTTGGACCAGCCATATTACCGAATTCGGCTGTACACAGCTCAACTGGTAAATGTGATGTGTCAAACAGACTAGCCAGGCTTCTAAGAGTCAGAACTGGGAGTGAGTGAGTTAGTGAGTTTAGTTTTACGCTGCACTCAGCAATATTCCAGCTATATGGCGGCGGTCAGATCAGGACCAGACAATCCAATGATCAACATCATGAGCATCGATCTACGCAATTGGGAACCAATGACATGTGTCAACCAAGTCAACCAGCCGATCTGCTAGGTGGGATATCTGCAGTGTTTTGGCAATACATACACAATGTTTGTGACATGTAAGACAAAAATCAATACACATTTCAAAATTTACATTGTCAGCAATGAGGGTTAACACTTCAAAAGGAAACATGGCAAACTACGACCATGCATAACATAAAACATTGCATAAAAATTACAAAAAAACATGTGAACGTACCTCAGTGAATATCCGATGGACGATACTTGTATCCTTATTTCCTTCACGAGCGCTTCACATTGGTATTGTTGCCAACAGTTTCACAAACTCTCAAAGATGGCGCGGCCAGTCCCTCAACTGGTAGTATCCCTCACCATGGTATACATTGCACTCACTGACGTGCAGCTCAAATCAGAACACTTGGTAAACTCCAATCAAATGGCACCGTCGAGAACTCTTCACACCGCCTTTAAATCCAACTTCAAGAAAAGGACAGTTATAACTTAACACTTGGCAACAAAGTCTGTCAAAGCTTGCAGCAAATCTGCACCATCAAAAGCCGTATACGTTAATAAATATCGATACCTGTAGATGGATGAATATTTAACCAAGGCAATCTGCTGTGTTATACGCACGCACACATGTTCCGATCAATCAAACTATCCCGACTTCGATGATTAAATCACGTGACCGTGTAACAGGTGCCCGTGCCCGTGCAAACATTAAAGTCTGACGGAGTTATGTCCCCTTAGACACTTTCCTGTTGCTTTTGACATTCGATTGCATGAATGGATGTACAATGAAATCCGAGACCTCTTTTCAAGGTTAAGATTGGTAAATATTGTGTTCTTCATATTTTTCATAAACGTAATTTTAACAAACCATACGTTCACGAAACTTGAAAATAAACATCCTAAAATATAATACTTTATTATTTGATAATGTTTGTTTCTTTCCTACTTTATTTTTTAAAGCCAATTAAAGCCAAGAAATTTTCCAGCTTCATGACGGCTGTCTCTAAATAATGAAACCTGGAGAAGACAATCCAGTGACTGATATCATGAGCATCGGATACGATGACGTGTCAACCAAGTCAGCGAGCCTGAACCCCCGATCTCGTTAATTACCTCTTACGACAAGCACGGGTTACTGAAGACCAGTTCCAACCCGTATCTTCACAGTTATTACATCTGACCCGTGAAGATAAGTTATAAATATTCTCAGCAGGTTCTGGTTGATATGACGGATTGTAGTTTCTGGTTTGTGACTATACCAAACACAAAAACGAACACCAAACACCATACTATCAGAACATTAACTGTGATTAACTCATTCCGTGTGACATGACGGAACGGACCAGTGGTAAGTTTGGAAGAGTTATTTCCCATGATGAACGATTTGCATGATTCGCGTCAGCTGTTGCAGAAGAATTATTTTAAGAACGCTTCATCCACTGTTGCCCTGACTATATCGATATGTTGTTTAGCTATACTTCCTTTCAAAAGTTTAGACTCACTTAAAACACTCACTATATGTTATGTATATATATATGGTTACATCGAACATGGATTTCTCCACTAACTTGGGGGAACAAACTGCAAACCTTATGGAAATGAATTGCACGAGGATCATGCATGAAATAGCTGAAAAGCATGTGCAGATATCGTGCATGTGGACAGTTTTGTAAGAGATTCGCCAATTTTCACTTATTTTTATCATTTATTGGACTCATGACAACATTTTTCAATGTTACGAATTTGTTTTACAATACATCAGTTCATGTGTAAACAGTACCTTTAAACAATATGGACTAGTTTGCACAATTTATTTTAGATCAGTTGCCTGTAGTAAGTGGCTATATTTACACTAGTGAGTCTAAACTTTTGAAAAGAAGTATATGTACAATTAATTACCTAACAAATGTGCACCATTACCCATTAGGATTTCAGGTGAAAATATAGATCCCGTTCAATCCACGCTTATGGTGACAGATTTAGATACAGGAAAACTAGGTCCCTTAGTCTGCTGCGAAGCACAGTGTTTGACGGCAAATCGTAGTCTAGTTTTCCTCCTGTTAGGCCTAAAATATATTGGAACATTGATCGAGATCAGAAAACTTAGTCATGTTTGTCTTGGACCGGCAAATTTATTCGTGTCTACTTTCATATTAATGAGTGAGTTGGGTTCAAGTTCTCTGTAATCCAATTATATACTCCCAATCAAAAGTTTAGACTCACTAGTGTAAATGTAGCCACTTACTTCATTCAACTGTCCTGAACTAGATTTTGTAAAATAATGCATACAGTTTAAAGGTACTGTTTACACATGAACTGATGTATTGTAAAACAAATTCGTGACGTTGAAATGTGTTCAATAAATGATGAAACTCGGTGAAAAATGGCGATTTTTTTATCAAAACATTACACCAAACACGCAGCTGTTCACATGCGCGATATTTGCACATGCTTTTCAGCAATTTGATGCATGATCCTCGTGCAATTAATCTGCTTAAGGTTTGCAGTTGGTTCCCCCAAGTTAGTTGAGAAATTCATCTTCGTTGTAACCATATGTACATACATAACAATAATTGATATAAGCGAGTCTAAACTTTTGATGGGTAGTGAGGTGAGGTGAGGTGAAATTGGGTTTAACGTTGTGCTTGAGAATATTTCGCTCATATGACGACGTGCATGCGTGTGTATGTGTATGTGCGGCTGCTTGTACTAGCCCAGACTGAAGCTGGTTTTATAGTGCTAGCCCACTGAGATACCATGCCGCAGTGAAGCATGAATACCCCACTCAGACACAGTATACTGACTCCGAGCCGACCACTCCTTGTTATACCCATTAATGCCGAGCGCCAGGCAGGGACCAACAAGTACCATGTTTTAACGTCTGTTGGTATGACGCGGCTGGGGATCGAACCCGCGACCTTCGGCTCTCTGGGCGGACGCTCTAACCACTACACCACGGAGGCGGTCCTTGATGGGTAGTAGATATGATGGCGTGTAAGCTGATTTGGGAGGAAAGCACGAAGTGTAGAGTAACGCTGAGTCTCTGAATACATATAATTTTGATAGTAACAAACATACCCATTTATATTGAATAGGAGCCCCAGTGAGATTCAGAACCTGAACCTGGGAAATCTAGACTTGCTTCATTTAGGGTTTTAGCATTGCAGAGAGGGCTAGGCAGTAGGGGAAATATTGTGGTTCAGGGACTGTGAGAAACACTACCCGAAGTGATGCAGGTCTGTGACGTGTTCCACTTTGGTTGAAACCCATGAACAAGGGTTTTGGTAAGCCAAGCTTCAAACCATATGTCGAGTTGCAGTTTGGTTCTCTCAGCTCCATATCACGTACTCTCAGCTCCACACAGCGACAGACGGTGCCCCAGATGATTGGAGCGCCGGGTCCGCCTTACTTAAGAAGTCAGATCGTGCAAGTGAATTGTCTTTCTATCATTATGGCGTAAACCTTCATCTAATCCAACCTGAACACCTGTTCCATATTATAGATATATCAATGCATGTGTGTTATGCTTCAAGACCAGTCGCAACATCTCAAGGCAATTTATTCCTCGTATAAGGATAGATTTATTCTACTTTAATATTTATCGATATAGGTTTCCATGGAAACCGCGTACTAATATATATACAAGAATTGTTCAATCGGGGTTTGACCAGCGCTACATTCACCGGCACAAACGTCTCTCCAGGGATCGGTGTTTAAAGAACAGCTGATCTCGGGGCAGCCAGCCTGTATAGCGGCAAGCCGTGCTCCATCGTATGTCGAGTTGTAGCGCTGGGATTCTGTTGACCAAAAACTGACAAATCTAAAGTTTCTTTTACGCAATGCTTACTAATTTGTTTTTTTGCTGGTGGCAAGAAAGTTCTTCAAACGAAAGTTTACATCTTAAAGGACGGGTATCAAATTGGTGTGGCCTCGAATTGAATGTACAAAAGGTCATGGACACCTTCTTAAATGTCCGCAGGTGTTTTGTCTTGTGGCTTTTCAACGAAGTACTGTTTGGAAGAGACGCGCTAACAGTGGAGATGGGAACAACGTCTCATTACTCACATTGCAGCCACACAATCCCAAATTCTGCCCTCACACACACCACAAGACGCTACCTGTGACAACCTCGTTGCTCTATGGCTGAAATAGTGAGTGAGTGAATGAGTTTAGTTTTACGCCGCACTCAGCAATATTCCAGCTATATGGCGGAGGTCTGTAAATAATCGAGTCTGGACCAGACAATCCAGTGATCAACAGCATGAGCATCGATCTGCGCATTGGGAACCGATGACATGTGTCAACCAAGTCAGCGAGCCTGACCACCCGATCCCGTTAGTCGCCTCTTACGACAAGCATAGTCGCCTTTGTGGCAAGCATGGGTTGCTGAAGTCCTATTCTACCCCGGATCTTCACGGGTCTATGGCTGAAATAACGCCAATGCGACGTTCTGTTCAACTCATTCACTAGCACTGTCCGGACGAAGACACATACATACAACCATGTATATATGTACTTATATGTACATGTGTGTAAATGTACTTATCTTGAACGCGAACCCTTGTCGCCTCATCTCAACCGATTCCAACTACAATTACAACTGACAAATATATTACAAGTTCTACTACATGTACTATACTGGCCACATAAAGAAACTGTGCACACAGAAAATATAAATATAGGCACACAGCGTATTTATACATAAATACATTTGTGAACATAGCAAGTATTGGAGACAATCAAACGCTCATGCACGTGCCAGGCGACGTGACGTCATTGACGGTGGCCTAAGGCCTTGCAATGTGTTACTGCACGTGCAGCCCGTACAGATGCACACAGCATGTGAAACTCTGAAATTGCTGTCACTGTCGAAAGCTTGATCTTTGGTCATTCAAACGTTCACCAATTCACATGAGAAGTCACATGCACATCATGCCAAGATTAACATCTGCTCAACGTCATGAAGCCATTGGAATGGTTCGAGCAGGAATGAGCCAACAACAGGTGGCAGCACATTTCCAATGCCATCGTAACACGATATCTGCATGGGTCAGGCGTTATGGAAGCAGTAATGACGTCGCCAAACACCCACGTTCTGGGCGTTCCCGACGTAACGACGCCAAGACAGGACAGATGGATTCGGGTGACTCATCTCAGATACAGGTTCCAGACAGCAGTGACTCACGCCCCAGACCATTCCCCAGTCCTTCAATGCTCATTTGCTAGCCTCTATGCGTCTTCGACGCACTGCTGTGCTTCACGCACACGGTGGTCATACCCGTTATTGACTTTGTGACTTCGTCGTGTGACCTCCTACTCGATTTTGAACTTCTGACGTCATCGTTACGGATATTTCATGTTCTTTTGACATTTTCTTGTGGTCAGATACTTCAGCTTATAACGTGTCTACATCATTTCGTCTTTGCTGTGTTGTATTCCAATTATGAAGGCATTTTCTGTGTGCACAGTTTCTTTATGTGGCTAGTATATTATGCAGAGTGTTCGCCTTGGGGGATGCAAAGAGTCTCGATCCTGGTTTGCCAACACCATACCCTTGCATTACTACCCCAATATCTTTCTTACAAGCAGTGATATAACTGAAAACGCGCTGAAAGCTGCGTCAAACTCAACTCGCCCATTCCTTCGACAAGGGCTACGACAACCGTTGCCACCTGCCTACATCTGCTGCAATTTGTACCACTACTAACAGACATTCACCGTAGTAGGGAGCGCTGGGGTAGCCTGGTGGTTAAAGTGTCCGCTCGTCACGTCAAAGTCCTGGCTTCGATTCCCCTCATGGGTACAATGCGTGAAGCCCATTTCTGGTGTCCCCCGTTGTGATATTGCTGGAATATTGCTAAAAGCGGCGTAAAACCACTCACTCACTCACCATAGTAGGAAACATACATCAGTGGCAGCATTCCCACCTTACACTGAACCAACGTGATACGTTCAATATCGATTAACACTAAATCAATCACTACCCATATAATATCTACCACTATCCTCGCGTAGACCGATGCTCATGCTGTTGATCACCGGAAAGTGTGGTTCAGAACCGATTATTTACATTCCGCCTCAATATAGCTGGAATATAGCTGATTACTGTGTAAAACAACAAACTACTATCCTACTTCTTTTTCTAATATTACGACCTCCACATCTGTTGTTTGTGCCTGCTGTGCCGAGTTGCGTCCCTTGGGCGTGCCAGGACCCTATTCTCATGGGATCCAGCTCGTACATTTCAAATAACAGGAAAGTCCTGTGTCACTTCAATCTGTCCCCCTGCTTTAACCTGCCATGCTGCGGGATGACTGACATAATGTTCAAAGCAGCGTTAACACAAACTCACTCACTCACTGTCCTGCCGCTGATGCAGTTGCTGCTCAGCCATTACCGGAAGCAGTGGGGTGGCTGTAAAATGCTACTGACCGCCATCCATATTGTTCCCGCTCTGACGCACGCTCTACAATTAGCGCTCCCAACAGGGTCACGGACATAGCTCATTACACCGCTTCGCTTGATTATAGCTTCTTCTCAATAGAATTCCAGCTCGGTAGCCATTTGTTTGTTCCACGCCCTGTCACATAAGTCTTTCAGGAAATCTTTAATGTGAATACATGGAATGTGTAGACGTCAGAGCTGGGAGAGGTCATTGATCGACATCTAAAACATAAGTACACCTTTGCTAGGGTACATTTATCTTCAATAGCCATTGCAACACATAAATAGTGCTCTCCTTTGCTTTTCACAGAACACTTGTTTCATGGGAATCGCAATCGGTATTGGTGAGCATTGCTTTAAAAAAAAACACCTTATGCAGATGAGCCGTTTAACCGAAAACAGAGTGTGTGGTGAAAATTTAAAACGAACCCATCTGAAAATATGTAGATATGTTTTTATTAAACAGTATGAACGATAAACCAGCATTAGACACTGCCAAAATGAAAACTTATTCAAATAACTGGTGATAATAATTAAGAAATCGGATTAATTCTTTTTATTTTCCACCACCTCCCGAAATTGTCACAGATATAATCTGTGATCCCTGATATAAAAAAATCCAGTATTTGACAACGACGAATGTTCTGATGACATTACATTTCGCCGAATATTAACTTGCATTTCTTCATTTCACAACAGCTACCAGCTACCTCCATCCGGCCCAAAGTCCTCCCTGAACATCCGGGGCTAGAACTGACCTTCAGCAATCCGTTCTTGTGAGCGGCAACATAAACAGATCGTGTGTTCAGACTTGGCTGTTTACAAATAATCACCAACGACCTGGAATAATATTTTAACGCCGCACTCAGCAATATTCCAGCTATATTGCAGTGGTTTGTAAATAATCGAATCTGGGACAGACAATCCAGTTATGAGGGATGGCCTAAAAGTCGGGCCGGGCCGGCCCACCGGGTAATACTAAAAATGGATTGCAGAATATTAAAACGAAATCTACACAATTGGGTAGATACACTTCCTGCCTTCACAAATGCATAGTTTGATTGTAAATGAAAAAACACACAACAACAATGACTACATACAGAGATTCCCGTAGAAAAGACACCGTCTTGCTGTTATGTGTTTTCCTTGATATGTCTTTGTGGGAAGGTTGCTTTCTTCTCTTAGCGTTATGAACAGCATGAGCATCCATCAACCCAACTATAACATGTGTCTACCAAGTCAGCGAGCCTGACCACCTGATCCCGTCAGTCGCCTCTTACGACAAGAATGGGTTACTGAAGACCAAGGTGCCGTCGTACAAAGCAACCTTTCGCTAAGGCTACCTTAAGTCACCTTTGCGCTAAGATCGTTTTGTACAACGACACCCAACTCTATTCCCGATCTTCGGGAACATTACTTTGTGATTGAGGCGTTGAAACAGTCGCCCTCCATAAGGTCACAAGATAAGGTCCAATGCCCTAAATGACATAACATAAGTTGTCCGGTTAAAGAAAGTACAAACATATGTCTGATGGAGGTGAAAACTGACACATACAAGTCGATGATGATGTGTTTTCGAAATTCAATTTGCATTAATTCGCCGGCTGTTTACAGCCCAGTAACGTCCATTTCTTGTCAAATCTAATTTTAAATTTTATACCTCTTTTGTCCGACAGTTTATTTTAAGATCCCCTATTCGTAAACGACATGCTGTGACGTATGTATATGGCAAAGGGAAGACACACCCGTCGTCATTGGTCTCGAATTTGAAATGCTAATGAACAATATGCATGAGTCCTGAACGCTGTCAAGTCGTTATTTCCTTTTTTAACGGATGATTTAAGGCTATTGGTATTTTGGGAGCTAATGTTTTGGTTTCTTTTGTTGTCCTTTTGGGTTTTTTTCGAAATGTATTTACATATTTATGAACTAGTACAGTAGATCTCCTTGAAAATATCGTGACATTTGTGTTACATCGCCTGCAGGCACAACAGCTGCATCTATGTCACACGTGTAACCAGGGAGATCAGCTACATGTACGTCAGACGTGTAACCATACACGTCAGCTACATGTACGTCACACGTGTAACCATACACATCAGCTACATGTACGTCACACGTGTATACAGACACATCAGCTACATGTACATCACACGTGTATACAGGCACATCAGCTACATGTACATTACTCGTGTATACAGACACATCAGCTACATGTACATCACACGTGTATACAGGCACATCAGCTACATGTACATTACTCGTGTATACAGACACATCAGCTACATGTACATCACACGTGTATACAGGCACATCAGTCACACGTACGTCACACGTGTATACAGGCACATCAGCAACATGTACGTCACACGTGTATACAGACATATCAGCTACATGTACATCACACGTGTATACAGGCACATCAGCTACATGTACATTACACGTGTATGGAGACACATCAGCTACATGTACATCACACGTGTATACAGACACATCAGCTACATGTACATCACACGTGTATGTCAGCTACATGTATCACACGTGACACATCAGCTACAGACACATCAGTCACACGTGTATACAGACACATCAGCTACATGTACATCACACGTGTATACAGACACATCAGCTACATGTACATCACACGTGTATACAGACACATCAGCTACATGTACATCACACGTGTATACAGACACATCAGCTACATGTACATCACACGTGTATACAGACACATCAGCTACATGTACGTCACACGTGTATACAGACACATCAGCTACAAGTACATCACACGTGTATACAGACACATCAGCAACATGTACGTCACACGTGTATACAGACACATCAGCTACATGTACATCACACGTATATACAGACACATCAGCAACATGTACGTCACACGTGTATACAGACACATCAGCTACATGTACATCACACGTGTATACAGACACATCAGCTACATGTACGTCACACGTGTATACAGACACATCAGCTACATGTACGTCACACGTGTATACAGACACGTCAGCTACATGTACGTCACACGTGTATACAGACACATCAGCTACATGTACGTCACATGTGTATACAGGTACATCAGCAACATGTACGTCACACGTGTATACAGACACATCAGCTACATGTACATCACACGTGTATACAGACACATCAACTACATGTACGTCACACGTGTATACAGACACATCAGCTACATGTGCGTCACACGTGTATACAGACACATCAGCTACATGTACGTCACACGTGTATACAGACACATCAGCTACATGTACGTCACACGTGTATACAGACACATCAGCTACATGTACATCACACGTGTATACAGACACATCAGCTACATGTACATCACGCGTGTATACAGACACATCAGCTACATGTACATCACACGTGTAACCACACACATTACCTACATGTACAACACACGTGTAACATACACATCAGCTACATGTACAACACACGTGTAACATGCACATCAGCTACATGTACAACACATGTCCACTGAATCCTAGCTCCCGTTCAATTCCCCTGTATTGTCCACATATCATTTATTGGTATTGTTCAGGTAAGACCATGACGGGAATCGAACTACCCACCTTCCACTGTCTGGGCATTGTATCCACTACACCACAGAGGTGGTGACATGATATGAACATACAAAATGGATGGTACACATATTTATTACATTCGGTATTGGCATGGGATTTATTTTGCTATTGATATTTGTACATATCGTGAAGCGAACTATTGCAAATACACAACCATTTGAATAGACTGGAAAAAAAACTTCTATTGATCCTTATGTACTTCAAATGATATTGACGCCGGTTCTTTGGAACTTTGTGTCGCTTTTCTCCGTCAAGATGGGTTATCGCACCATTAACATGACAATATGGACACGGAATGAACTGCAATTTGATTAAATCATTATACAGCGGTCAATGAGCAAAGCTATGCAGGACTGTAACGTTCAATACGCCCATTGTGTCAGTGCAATGTAGAGCGCAGCTGTGCATTTCAACCACTCCAACACATTGTCCGTGTACTTCACACACAAATATCTGCCTGGCTGACGGAGTTATTATCATTACTTGTGTTTGCTGAAGGGTCCACAGTGCGCATTTACATACCTATGATGTTATTTGGGCTTGCTGTTCATTGTGTAAATGCATCGCTGATTACCAAATGAGCTTACATGCAATGTTGTAATAGAATATTGCATGGGGTACATTATCATTGCCCTTTACAAATGTGTTCTGTAAACTGCATGTTTATATCTATGTATATTCTGGGCGCATGGAAATTACTGATCTGCGTGTACTGAACTTAAATCGCTCAGGGAGATGATATTATGTATCTAAGGACATGGTGAACCAGTTTATAATGTAGTAACGTCATGTCCCTTTCAAAGTGATAATTGTATGAAACTCATATGCCTGACGTCAGGAGTTTCGGCATGGGCACGTGCAACGCGTTTGTGCATGTGCATCTCGATAAACTGCATGGAGCACATGAATTGCAAAAACTGCTGCATAATTATTTAAGGTTTGATCGTTCAAATAATTGAATGGCTTAATAATAATGCTCACAGCATGCCACGACTCACGACTGCACAACGTCATGAGGCTATTTATATAGTCCGGGGTGTCTTAGCGTCAGGTAGCTTCGCATTGCTCTTGCCACCGAAACACCATTATAGCTCTGATGTGACGGGGTCAGGGCAATGCTGAAGTTGCCGATCGCCCACGTGCAATGCGCCAAGACAGGACAGGTGGACACGGGGGAACCATCTCCCGCACAGGTTCCAGACTGCCATGACTTCTGCTCTGACCATTCCAGGACTTCGGCGTATCCACACTCAGGACCCGCTTACGTCATTACGAGGGAGTAAGTGAGTTTAGTTTTACGCTACTGTAAGCAATATTCCAGCAATAACACGGCGATGGACACCAGAAATGGGCTTCACACATTGTACCCATGTGGGCAATCGAACCCGGGTCTTCAGCGTGACGAGCAAACGCTTTAACCACTAGGCTACCCCACCGCCCACGTCATTACGAGATACGAGAACGTCGTCCCGTAATACCTCCTACCCTGATGCAACGTCATCGAGAAAACGAGAAAGGTGGTAACGAAATTATGTTGTAAATAGATCTTACTACCTAAATGGTTACAAAGAAACTCAAGAATTCTATGCTCAACTGTGAAAACCCGGATCGCTCCTGTGGCGACCCGGTTATAAAATGCATGTTCGGGGCAAGGATACTTTCATATTGGACCAATTCGGGCACATTTATGGATCGCATAAAAAGCATTTGTCCATTGCCTGTTTTGAGCAATCGCAGCTCCGATCAAGGAAAGTGTTTGAACGAATAGCAGCCAAATCGCACGTACGTTTAATGTACAGAATAACAGAAATGACACATACATCGGTTCATTACAGGATTAACTCTTCGTCCTGATGTTATTGAGAATGTGGTCGTTCATTCCACATGATTTCCTCTAAGTCGCCGTGTCAGAGGGTTTCATCGTTAACCTTTGTGGGTTCAAATCCCACTGGCGACACACGACCTTCGGGAACCTGTATAAGAGAGGGGAAGGAGAAGTTGTCATTACTAAGTGAGGAGAGGTGAAATTGGGTTTTACGTCGTACTTGAGAATACTTCGCTCATATGACGACGTGCATGCGTGTGTATATGTGTGTGCAGCTGCTTGTACTAGCCCAGACTGAAGCTGGTTTTGTAGTGCTAGCTCACTGAGATACCATGCCGCAGTGAAGCAGAAATACCCCACTCAGACACATTATACTGACTCCGAGCCGACCAGTCCTTCTTGTACCCATTAATGCCAAGCGCCAGGCAGGGACCAACAAGTACCATATTTTAACGTCTTTTGGTATGACGCAGTCGGGGATCGAACCCGCGACCGTCCGCTCGGGCGGACGCTCTAACCACTACACCAAGGAGTCGGTCCTTAACTAAGTAGTGTTTAACTGACAATTTAGCTGGTTATTCCACGGCAAAGACAAATGATGGAGGACATGTTCCAACGTCAATCAGTATCTAGGAAACGAGCAGAACCTACGCTATGCTTGCTTTTGCAGGGACAACACAGATACTGGTGTATAGCCGGGCTCGATGGCGTATATCCCGTTCACAAGCACAATATATACTTCCGTCAGTAATTTGTACGTCTAATCATACATTCGTATGTGTATGTAAATGTACTGTTTGTTCGCGTGAAAATTACCTGGGGTGTGTAAATAAAGTATATAAATGGTGCAAGGCACAATATTGAGTAGTCTGTTCACAAATAAAAGTGAGAAGAGAGTTACCTTACACAAATTAAATATTGGCATGAACCACCATGTTTGATTTAATTTGTCCACAGTTTTTTGTCTCCTTGAAACCCAAAGTAAACAGAATCCGCCCCTGTCTGGATACCCACATACAAGTTGGTGATGCTGTACACGGAACACCATCAACTTCAGAACTGGCGTCTATTTGTTTAGTTTTGAAAAAATCGACAGCTTATTAATAAGATCATCCCCTGGTTTTCGCATTAACGTGCACACAAGCAAGACCCTGCATCACACATGGTTCAAATTTGCTTCAGAAGTAAATTGGGACGGTGGGGTAGCCCTACTGGTTAAACCGGCCGCTCGTCACGCCGAAGACCCGGGTTCGATTCCCCACATGGGTACAGTGTGTGTAGCCCATTTCTGGTGTCCCCCGCCGTGACATTGCTGGAATACGGCTAAAAGCGGCGTAAAACCATACTCACTCACTCATTCAGAAGTAATTTATCCACACACGAGTATAATTATGACGTATATTGACGTATATTTACAGATATACAGACTCATATTTTGAGATGCATGAAAAATGGGTATTAGTTAATCTAGTGTCATCTTACCACGATAAAGAGAATCGTTGCACATAATATCAATCACCGGTTTGTCCGATTCAGATTCTACTGCTTACAGGCCGCCGTCGTGTAGCTGGACCATTTTATGCAAACTAAGCACAAAAATAGAAAACGGTCTCTTAGGTGTACTAGAACCGAAACATTTCTGAAAGTTCGAGTTGAGTGAATGGTATTTTACGCCACAGTAGGAGTATTTAAGTTATATTGAGACGAGCCTGTAAATCGAGGAAATCGAGGAATCGGGGTCGGTTATTGACAACATGGGCAAGATCATATGCCTTTGGAACGCTGTGGAAGCAGACAGACGTGTGTCTTCAGCAACCCATGCTTGTCGTAAGAGGCGACTAACGGGATCGGGTGGTTGACACATGCCAACAGATTTGCGTAGAACGATGCTCATGCTGTTGATCACTGGATTGTCTGCTCCAGATTCGATGTTTAACAGCTTGAATTTTGATGAACGACAAACAAACATCAACCCTAACTCAAAACATATACCATAGAAGCGGTGATAGTACGATGCTATGCTAGTATTATAGCCAAAGGTTTGCCAACAACGAGTACTTCTGGGTTTCCTTAAAACAGAAAACCTCTAAGATATGCCTTACTTCGGGGTTTACTCCCAAATCAAGATGACATACAATGACATCACCAAAACCTAATTGTGGCGTTAAACTGCTCCCAAGATTGGATAAACGTTTTGGCATACACGTGTCGGCATAAACAGTTTGCACACATAATTTGTACCATACACGTTTAGACATACATACATTTACATAAACATTTTGCCATTTACGCTTGAGCACACCCACGTGGACATATATTGTGTCCTTTTTTACAAAGATGGCCTGAAATACAGGCTGCCAACATCCATGGGGGTCAGCATGTTCTGGCAGGCTGTAAACAGAGAGGTTTTGACACAGCACCAAGTATAATGTGGGATAACTTCGTTGCCTGTCCTTTAATGTTCTTGGGGCTGGGTCGAGTTTGCTTCTTGTTTCAGGCCACTCTCAGCAATATTCAAGATACATGACGACGGTCAAATATGAATGTAAATAATCGAGTCTGGACCAGATAGATCAGTGACTGACATCATCAGAATGGATCAACGCAACTTTGATTGTAAGCGATGATGTAAGCGTACCTGACCAGCCGATCCCGTTAGGCGCCGTTTTGGGAAAGCATGTGTCAATTTGATCCGGTTCCACAAGTCAAAACATTGATTACACAACAGTCTCGTTTCCTGTTGACTGGGTTCCGTCCCATTGCGCAACATAGTACAATAACCAGTCCAGAAGTTTGAGACCAATTCATTCAACTGGATACATAAATATTAATCAGTATAATTTGATACATCTAAGCACTTGTATATTGAAACACTACGCTCCTTCTAATCCTTACAAACACATCGTGCAGCGTGCTCTGTCGTACAGCGTGCTCTGACAGACGGAAATCTGGAAATCGTGGAAGTCACAAAACGAGGCTCTGCCGCTAGAAAGGTTTTTCGGTCTGGTACGGACTTGATGTTATATCAGTCACATTGTGCGTTACAAAACTACACTGAATAAGCGCAAAGAACACATAACAGGTGTAACCAGTGAGCCAGATGAATTGTGAATCGTTTTACGACCTCTTCAAACAGGGGCAGTCTGTGACGTCTTAGTTGAGATTATGCTGCCTACACCTCGCCATAAAATATAGAAATACGATGTTATTAAAGTTTAAAAATAACATTAACTTGTAAATACCATTTTCTTATGAAACAAGGAATTGGAATTCAGTGTAACCATAGTTGTTTGTGGTGTCTCTTTTCACTTTCACACGAGAATATTCGGATCGGCTGAAAAGTAGGTCATTGTCTGAATATGATAATGAGACTCATGTTTCGGTTTGCGCGATATTGCTAGAATACATGTATTGCTAAAAGCGGCGTAAAACTACACTCACTCGTTCCTCACGGGTCAGAGGGGCGGTGGGGTGACCTAGTGGTTAAAGGGATCGCTCGTTACGCCGAAGATCAGGGTTCGATTCCCTAGGTGGGCACAATGCGTGAAGCCCATTTCTGTTGTTCCCCGCCGTGATATTGCTGTAATGTTGTTACAACTAATCTCACGGGTCGCAGGGAGTGAAAGCCCCTCTCTTCGTCTGGGAGTTTGTAATGAAGGGATAACAGTTTATAATAATTGCTCTGAGTCAGACAACGAGGTTCACACGGAGAGCTGGACTTTTGACAAAAATATAATGTCTGCAGCCCCCACCCATTACACTTGCAGCCTGGTGCCAGGAATTCCTTCAGCCAGGAAATGGGTAAGGAACATCTTCAAAGACGAAACTGTTAAAGCGATCATACGAGGCATTTGGCTAATTTGGAAGATGATAGCGCTTCCAGGCACAAACATCAACTATTTATTCAGTGGTAATATTACCAAAAGGATGCAATAAGATCTAATGCTTCTGGGTTACACATAATTATGAATAATATCTGGTGATTCAGTCACGTCAGCTAATGATATCGACCTTCCCACCTGGTGGATGTGTGCGGGTTATGACAACACCAGCTAGCAGCTACACTGGACCGCATGCGTCTCCAGGTGTGGTCAGTGTGCCTATGTGTTCAACACGTGTCACTCAAGTATTCCCTCGCTGGTAATTACTGCGCAAACTGTTCTCGACAAATTTAGCAACAACTTACTTCTGTTTCCGGGTTAGTTCAAATTAATAACGCCGTTATGATTCTGTCTAAGGCATTCTGGAAAGACACTTCAAACAGGTGGCTGAATGATCCGGAATCCGGTTGGTTGTGGGAATTCGGAACAAATACTGTAACAGCGGTTAATTAAGTTTGTTAATGAATTTTAAAAGATACGACCCATGTAATAAAAATGTTTAAATGTTGAACCACCTCCAATAGTGTACAGATCATCGTACAGCAGGAATGTCGATGATTCGACCCCGTGTTAGAAGATGTTGTTCCCCAGCCTTGGAAAACATGGACTGGTCGGCTTGGAGTTGGTATACTGACTTCAACTTTGTCTCAGAATATAACCTCAGTTTTGTCTGAGTATAAAACATACTCTTTGCCTTAGTATGAAACCACCGCCGTGATGTTGCTGGAATATTGCTAAAAGCGGCGTAAAACCAAACTCACTCAGTCAGTCAGTATGAAACCTTATCATTGTCTAAATATGCATGACAGCATGGCGAAATATAATCTTTTGTCTACATGAAACACAGCAATGAATGATTTAATCTGTGTTACAGTCGCTGAACTGCATTGTTTTCCTTAGCCCTCCTGGCTAAAGGCTGAAATGAAGCAAGTCTAGATTTCCTCAGATTTCTGAATCTCCCATGCGGCTCCTTTTCAATGGAGTTATTTGATACTACCAAAACTATATATATATCCAGAGACTAAGCGTCAGCCTAGTCTATGGTTGCCTGTATCAAGGCCTTTATTTTTGTACCGTAAATGCATAGTCGACATAAGTTAAAATGATCTTCAGCATTAAATGTTGTGGTTTGTGTCAAGCTTTCTTAGGGCGCAATAAGAACATGTATATTATGACTTATATCTACACATGGAAAAAACATACAGCGCTGTTAACCTACAATGGGTGACGGGGTAAGGTAGTGGCTGAAGCGATCGGAGTCCCAGGTTCGATTTTCCCCATCTGTGAAGCCCATTTCTGGAGTTCCCAACTTGATACAGCTGAACGATTGCCTAAACACATGAAACCGTACTCACTTACTCACTATTATAGAGATAATGTATTTTACGTTTATCTTTTTATTATATTTATACTATTAAGCAAGTTACAGGAAATTGTTTAAATGTAGTACGCCCGATGAAACCCATACATAAAAGGCTTGTGTTGCCGAGGTTAGCTCGGATATGCCTACAGCCTACAACAAAGCCATGATATGAGCCTGTAATTAGTAATCTGATGTGTAAACCAATACATGTGTATTTGATAAGCTTAATTGCCATAATTACATCATCACGTTCCCCATTTCCTCTCAGCGAGGGTATCCCGCTGTCTACGAAAGCTAAATTTAGCCGCCTGGGCTTCCCTTGTTTACGCTGTGACAGACTCACACATGAGTTGGAAGGCATACAGGCGCGAACAGGATTGCATTGAGAAAGCTACTCTGTGAAGGTAGGCAACTAAATCTTCTATATCTGTCAACTAACTGTTTGTGTTTGAAATGTACAAGCCATAGTCATTGACACGCTATTGACAACATATTTGTTTGATTGACAGACTTTGTGGAGCTGATTGATAGGTCAGTGATGGGAGATTTACTGTAAAGTGTATCACCTCGCGTGATTTCATGATAGAATTGCACAGTTTAATTGCGTCGGGCAAACACGGTAGATATGCTTTAACCTCTCGGTGTAGCTGCACGCGATATGCATATAGCTGGCCTAATTATCAGTTGTCGTTCATCACCGGGGATAGCTTCAGACTGTTAGCGTCTCATCGCACGAGACCGCCTCGACCCAAGCCAGGTGTCGTGTCTGCTTTTACTAGTCCATGTCGTTTGGCGTGGAGGTAAAAATAGAAACATCAGCGAAGAGCAATGGCGTTTTTCTAACCCCTCTCGGACGGATT
This sequence comes from Haliotis rubra, assembly GCF_003918875.1. NCBI lineage: Eukaryota > Metazoa > Mollusca > Gastropoda > Lepetellida > Haliotidae > Haliotis > Haliotis rubra. The sequence goes on from NW_025767318.1 coordinate 564,129, forward strand.
TACATTGACACAGGCATATCGTGTGAGTTTACTACCATCTTTCGTTTTGATTGTGATTTCAGCGATTATGTATCTTCGATATATAATATATGAAATAGATTTTGCACACATCAGTGAACAGGCATCTGAATGTGACCAGCGAGCGTGACGATTTAGCGTGTCACAGGTTTGCTATAATATCGCCATTTATGACAAATTTATAGACAAGGATATTTCCTCATCTGGTCGAAATATAATTAAAGGATGTCGTTAATTGATTCCTGCTTCTGAAATACTTCCGGGTCTTGTGTAACATGGCGGGAGAGATTATGAGACCGGCGGTAAGAAGACGTCTCACGGGTCGAGGGTTTTAGAGTACATTCAATGATGGATTTGTTCTGTGTGTAGAGCGCTGATCGGGTTTTGATATTACCACAGGAGACAAGCCACATTCCAGCCCGCGTCGCTCTAACACATTGTAAACATCTGTATAATTCTAAATATGTATTGTCGGAGTCATTGTCAAGTTACCATGGCAACCAAGAAATATTTATTTGTGTTGGGCGGAGGTTAGCAATACTGATGAAGACGCCAAAGTTTTAGCTATTTTAGTTTGTATTGAGTTTTGAAGGAAGCACAATAGGCCCCTGTGAAGAACAGCGGTTAGCCAACCAGCTTAAATTGTACTTGGGCGCCCTTTGACCTGCTTTTGATTCTTCCCGGGTCATTCTAAACTGTTTGTTTCCTTGCAATGTGCTGTTTACTGGCTGCCGAAGGGAGTCTGATAATATTTAGGATTCAATTTCTCTATAAAATACGATAAAGGTGTTTGAAGGTGCATTACATCCCTTTGTAACTAACAGCAGCTGTTGAAGAGATAACAGTCGCACGATCCCCGCGCTCGTCATCATCATGCATGCAGGTGCTGTCTGGCTGATGGAAGTCTGGTGTCATAACACTCGTGAAAATACAAACGTATATTGATAATACATCAATGTTGTTTTATTGCATAGGCGTATCCTTATTTAAACCGTCTCATTTGCATAACAGACACATACGTGAATAGATCAGCTTGCAGTTGACTTACCTCAAGCTGTGCAAGGTACTATGCAGTATGCATATTCGCAATTTGTCCATGCTTAACAAAGTGCTTATTTCAGTTCATATTTTGGCTATACATTTGCCTATATATGTATGTATGTATGTATGTATGTATGTATGTATGTATGTATGTATGTATGTATGAGACGAATTCGTGTAACCGGTATTCAAATGATGACAACTATAACAGGGAATGGTCGGGACCGACAGGTACTTCGAGTTATGCATAATATTCGAGACACCGGCATTCGACTCATCGGGATTTGACTGTATATATGTATATGTATGTATGTATATATATATGTGTGTGTATATATATATATATATATGTGTGTGTGTGTGTGTGTGTGTGTGTATATATATATGTTTGTTTGTTTGGTGGTGGTTGGTGAACTCTTAATGACAAGATCACACCATGTCATTGACAAAGTTGACACACAGCAAACACGATCAGTCCAAATAAGCTAAAGAACATCCGATCCTCCCATGCTACTACAGTTAATTAGTCCTGTCGGGTATACGGACTCTATTTAACTTCTTTTAATAAGTATGCTGCATAGACACGGATGTGCTTCACCCCACTCTCGATTCCCACCATTCCCCATGCAGTTTAACAGTTTCTCTACATACGCCCATGTGTTATTAAGCTACCTACCATATGCCCAAGAAGGAAGAAGGCGTAATAACGTGGATATCTTGTCACAACGTTCATCACAGGATAAATGAGTTCCATCGTGACCTACCTACCTAGTTTCTGTATAGAGCTGCGGGGAGATACAGACTAATCTGCCCATAATCTATCGACATATCGCCATGATGCGTTAAGATGTTCTCATGTTAACGAAGATGTGATGTGGGGATGGCTACTGCATACCTTCTTGTCATTAGTGTCTCAATGTACTTTGCTGTATAAATACCTTAATTAACTCATTTTTTACCAATAATTATTCAGGAATTCACAAAATGTCAGAGTTGGTTTGGTTGGTATCTGTGCATGTGTTTTAATGTCTCACACTGACATTTATCTCAGGTATGCCTGAATGGTGAGAGAAACATACACTACTTTTGACTTAACAATAACCGCCCAAACTCTCAGCCTGGGTTAGGACAACCTAACCTTAACCCTTACCTTAACGCCGCTGAATTTGAAGGACAATATTCTGACAAAGGGTTAAGAATTGAAGTCATGGGTTACTGGCGGAAGTTTTACCGTTACCTTATCTTACCTGTGCAGATTTCGTTTGTGTCAGGTCGCGGTAATTTGTTTATGTTCTTTCTGCTTAATTACAGGTGTGAGAACACACATGTCTCTTCACGTGTCACGCAGTTTGCGTGATTGTACATGTCGATCAATATCGAAATCACAGCCAAACCGCCGATATGTTTGTTTTTATAACTGCTGGTTTGAGAAAGAGAAGGTTAATTACAAACATGTCAGCATTTGTGTCAAAATTCAGAAAAAAACCCTGAACATAACGATTCTCAAAATACCTCGCTAAAAAAACTGGAAAAGTATTGACACGACTGAAACACGCAAGACCTAACTGTCAGTAATTCAATTTGAACGTGGAAGTCGTTCTACCTGTCAAGGAGACAATTGTGTTGTCGTGTCGACTTCCTATGAACACGTCCAATCAAACAGGTTAGCCGAATATTAAAGCCGTTATGCGTGAATATTTCATGTTTTCTTATTAATATTGAATTAATTAGGCGTTAATCTGTTACATCTGGCTCCCCAGTCCCCGTTATTGATTCACGCAGCCATGAGGGGGAAACTGACAGAGGGCTATTGAAATCCGTATTATAGTGTGTCATGCTCTGTGACGCCGACTCTATTCACTGTGAGAGGATGTGCTGAATAGCCTCGGCGCTTGGCGAATGACACGCCCGCTTATGATATTCCCGTGTATCCACTTTTCAGCCCTCGTAGTTTCCTCGTACATGGATAAAAAATATCCTCATTGATATTTCAGTGTAGACTTGCTCCAGTCTCGTGTTCTATTAATAGCGAACCCGTTATGTCTTGCCTGATCTTGAAGATTATTCAGCGTCTCATCAAAGGCCAGGTCATTGAAATACACGTTGTTGCAAGTTGTTCTGATGACTATTAGTTCCGGATTGTATTTTAAAATGTTTGTTAAATGATTATATTACCTATTTGGAAGTTATTCCCAGTCATTTGTGTTTCATCAAAATATGTTTATCAATTTGTATGAAAAGGCAAAAGTACAAGCTTTGAATTTGTCCGCCTGGTTCCCTGTCTGTTGCGCCTGCGCTAACGCTCGGAGCGTTAGCGCATTAATGGGTACAACTAATAATTTGTCTTTTCGCCAGAGTCGATGCAATAGATAACACCCGCCCCATTTCGTGTTAAGTGTCTGACTCACATGTCTCCATAAGTCGTATGCATCTATCAGAACAATTTCTCATGGCGTCTTGATCATTCTGTTGGCCAGATGTGATAAAATATCGGACAAAAGAAAGTTTACACGATGATATACTGGTGGTCAAAACGGTTGGTTGGTTTGTTGTTTACCGCAGTATCCCAGTCTGGACCAGACAATCCAGTGATCAACAGCATAAGCATCGATTTACTCAACTGGGATACGATGGAATGTGTCAACCAAGCCAGCAAGCCTGACCATGCGCTCCCGTAAGTCGCCTCTTACGTCAAGCATGGGTTTGTAAAGACCAATTTTAACCCGGATCTTCACGGGTATAGGCCAGGAGCATTAGACATGACATTGGAAAAAAATAGTAGAAAGCTGAATTTTTCAGGAAAGCTTCAAAACACCATTACCATGTGTAAGATACAAAGTTCTGCAAATTCTACCTTGTGGCATTTTCAAAATGGCCGCCAATTTCAAAATGGCCGCCACAATCATTAAAATGATTATGCAAACAGATATTTTGTCAATAATTATGCCATGTGATATATCAAATGATAGCTCATCTCACAGGGTTTTTAAATATATTGATATCATGTCTTGTGGCATTTTCAAAATGGTCAAAACGAAAACACCCACAACAATCATTGGTTATTCTATGGTGACAAATTTCATACCATGGTTGTGTTTGGGGCCGTATTTTTGGGAATGCTTTCAGCATAACATACGTTTGTTATGTTTTGGTTCATTCTACTGTTTGAATATATACCTGTTTCACCGGCAGTATTGACGTAATAGTAAACAAGCGGATAAGAAGTGAGTATGTCGACAAAACAACACTATTTACTATTGATCATTCAGGACAAGATTCTGCTTGTTATCCCAGTGTTGCTTTAGTTCAAAGTAAATATATCCTGAAAGGGTTAAACTAGGTATATACATTACATAACGTAATATACAACCTTTCTGAACCAAGCAGTTGCTGATCATTAAGTTGCTATCTGTTTCCCTTTACATGGGCCTGTATGAAATATTAATATAATCGTATTGAATGTAATAGTTAAATGTGTTGGGCGGTGGGGTAGCCTAATGGTTAAAGCGTTGGCTCGTCACGCCGAAGACCCGGGTTCGAATCCCCACAATGTGTGAAACCCATTTCTGGTGTCCCCCGCCGTGATGTTGCTGGAATATTGCTAAAAGCGGCGTAAAACAAAACACAGTCAGTCAGTCAGTTAAATGTGTTGAAATGACCATGTCAAGTTATGTTTAGTGTGTGCATATAAATTATAAATCATGGACGTTACATAATGTGTTGTAAAGATGTTGACTGGGATTGAACTGACTTTTGTTAAAGTGTTATCTGGCATTGGACGCTGTGGTAGCAAGAAGGGGTGGTGGACCTAGTGTCCGCTGATTACACCGAAGTACCGGGTTTGTTTCTCCACATGGGTACAGTGTGTGCAGTCCAGTTCTGATGTCACCGTCGTGATTTTGCTTGAATATTGCCAAAACAGGCGTGAAACCCAACTCACTCACTCATACTTTCAGCGACATTTCGTTAGGGGTGCTGGAACCGTCATCCAGGTAGTTGGTTCTGTGGCTGGTACCTTTATCAACCAGGCTAGCAGGTGCTAGTAAGGTTATCAAGCAAGTCGGTGTTAGGGAAAACAGCTCTACCGAAACGTTGGATTGTAAGAACATGGAAGATGAAGTCATTCGCTTGTCACTAATTTAAGTTTTCTAATTCTCTTCATGTCCTGACAATAATAGCAAAACACATCTAGTCTCCCGTAATGTCAGACGCGGTGGTTGAGAGCTACAGTACCCCAATACTATTACCTGCGAGTACCGAAACTCTTGCCCATAAAACATTACAGTAACATGTTGACCTACATAAGAGTGACATTCTTGTCAATGGCGATGATTCATTTAATAACACAGGTGGGTTATAACGACCAACTCCAGCAAACCGTGAATGTGGTAAAGTAATACTTGTACTCCTCTCAGCCCAGCTCCAGATTTATAGCCAGGCTAGAGAGGTGGGTCATGGTAACATTCTTGTTATCTGGACCGAAACACAACGTTTTGACTTTCAGGTGAAATAGCAGCATGGTCCAGTATGAGAGCTGACTGGGCCACATAGTTCACGTGCCTTCAGTACATTTGACCATATCAGTAAACAATCAGAAGCTGAGTGATACCTAGCGCCATTATCAAGGGCACGTGATTAAAGATAAACACGTTGAACCTCCCTTGTTATCACACTGTAATTATGACAATGATGGTTATAATTATGACAATGATGTTTATAATTATGACATATATTTATCTCCCTACACAACACGCAACGAGACAGTGTTAGTTTCTGGACTGTCGTAATTTTTGTGAATGGTAAAATTGTTATGTGAGAGTTTGCTGTGATCTTTGTGTTTGAAAAACGTTGTTAAATGTGATTGGGTCCCGGAAATTGTTTGGCTCTTTGTCAGTTCGCATGAACGCTTTTCTGGAGAGGAATGTCCTTTTTGTCCTTCGCGAAACAGATACAGCATTCATATTCTCCTAAAACGAAGATCAGGAACAACCGAAGCTTTCATACGGCTATACTAAATTGTCATTGCACGACAAAGGATCGGGTGTAATTTAACTTTGTGAAGTGTACTCAGTTTAATCAATGTGCGCTGGGACAACGCCGATATGATGTCATTTGTTTTTATCGCTACATTTACCAGATGGCCGGTATCAAATAGGTAGCCGAGTGGTTAAAGTGTTTGATCGTCACGCCGAAAACCAGGGTTCGATTACCCACATGGGTGCAATGTGTGAAGCCCATTTCTGGTGTCCCGCCGTGATATTGCTGGAATATTGCTAAGAGAGGCGTGAAACTAAACTCATCCACTATGTTTTTCCCAAATCGCCTGCTTGAATTACTTCTTCCAACAAATCATATCAGTTTTAAACACTGGACACCTTTCGACTCGAGCACAACTCATATGTAGTTTGTATAGGGCTGTAATTGAATATGATTGCTGGTGAGGTCTATCGGGAGAAAATGGAATGTGTCAGTTTTGCTTTCGGGCGGAATAGAAGATAGATATCATTGTTTACTGACTTGTCTGTTTACTGCAACATACCGCTGTGTAAATAAACACGGTGGCCTCGTACATCTGTCATCCTGTGTGGTATGAAACTTGCAGTATCTGATTAACTAAACTAAACTTCCTCACTCACTCACTCACTCACTCACTCACTCAGCAGCATCAAGTAAAATTTCCAGGACTCCAGTAGGAGTAACAGATCTGAAAACACATATTTATCTCCAAAATGAGCAATACTTTTCTACACTATATACTGATAAGTCCACCTGTTCTTCTGATATGGAAGTACATGGGAAACACAGCAAACCTATTTCCTCACCGAATATTTTATAAGGTCACGACAACTTTTCTGGCGACTTTCACTTCGGTTTAATCGACAAACGTATCGCGTAATATATTTGAAATGTGAGTAGAAACTTAACACAAGGCTGAACTTGCGATTAACGAATAATAGGCTACTGTTCCCGACTTCTCATCAAAGGCCATGTACATGTATATGAAAGCAATGAGTCATGACGTAAGTAATGAATACGAGATAATAAACCTGGAAGGTTTAAAGTCAGGCTTTCCTTTGATGGAGGAGTTTTAAAAACACCGTTGTCGCTCACAAACTGACATTTACAACGACATATGAATTCATCGTCTTTTTAATCTGTCGCTAAATCAAAGGAAGAATTAACATAATTTATGAGTCTTGCTGATCACCAGATAAATATATAGTCGGAATAGCGTAGTGGGTGTGAATGCTGCGTTTGACACGTCAGCGAGAACACCTCCCCATCGGGAACACCTGGTGTTCGCGTTATTTCAATTGTTTCTCTGTTTGGTGATTTTTAAAATTGTACCGTTAATTGTAAAATTTTGGCAATTTTCCTTTACATTTCGTCCGTGAACAGGTGGATTTTGCTGGCGTGGCATTAGCACTATTCACTTACTTTCTTATATCAGCTATGTTTGTCTCCTCTGATGTCATAATGATCCTCTGAGCGGTGGGGTAGCCTAGCGGTTAAAGCGTTCGATCGTCACGCCGAAGACCCGGGTTCGATTCCCCACATGGGTACAATGTGTGAAGCCATTTCTGGTGTCCCCCGACGTGGTATTGCTGGAATATTGCTAAAAGCGGCGTAAAACCATACTCACTCACTCATAATGATCCTCTGAGTGGCGGGGTAGCATTGTGCTGAAAACGCTCGCTTCTCACGCCGAAGGCCTGGGTTCGATTTTCCATAGGGGTACAATGTGTGAAGCCCATGTCTGGTGTCCCCCGAGGTGGTATTGCCGGAATATTGCTAAAAGCGACGTTAAACCTACTCACCCATAATGTTTCGTAATATAACCTCATGGTATTATCTAGGTAACTACTCCATTCAGTGTGAAATGTAACTGCATTGTATATATTTACACTGGGTAAAAATATATATTTCGCTGACAGCTTCTGTTGTGTATCGAGACCGTGATTACCTTATAGTGTTGCTTGTCAAATTTGAAAGAGGAAGGTGATTTTGTTATTTCGTTTTGTCTGTTTGATCAGGGAAACTGTTCCCAAATACAAATGTATTACCTTGGTTCTGCGAATATGTTGTGCGTTTAGTAAAGAAATCTTGCCTCAAACTAGGGAGATTTCTCGACTTGTTTCGCGAAGAGAATACACCACAAAGGTCACGCAACGCAAACACATACAGTAACCAGTCTCCTGCTTTATTGGTATTTTCGGTAGCGACAGAATATCTGATTTTTAGGAATACGTATTTTCTCTGGTAGCAGACATCATTTGTGGCGACCAACGACACACATTTTCAACTTTCAGTTTTCTGTTTTAAACTCGCGGTTCTTTAACTGCACCTCATACCATGCACAGTGATAAACGCAATACCTGACCTATATGATAACAAGAGTCATTGTACCTCGTGACCTAACTTCACATCTACGCGTGTCGTCCCCAGAAGAAGTAGCCTGCCTCACAGTCCCTGAACCACATTATTTTCCCTACTGCCTAGCCCTCCCTGCAATGTAGTCTGCCTCACAGTCCTTGAACCACATTATTTTCCCTACTGCCTAGCCCTCCCTGCAATGTAGTCTGCCTCACAGTCCTTGAACCACATTATTTTCCCTACTGCCTAGCCCTCCCTGCAATCTAGTCTGCCTCACAGTCCCTGAACCACATTATTTTCCCTACTGCCTTGCCCTCACTGCAGTGCTAATGCCCTAAATGCAGCAAATCTAGATTTCCTCAGGTCTCAGATCTCCATCTTACTGGGGCTCCTTTTAAATTTGAATGGGTTTATTTGTTACTATCAAAATTGCCTATATTCAGAGTCTAAACGTTAGGGAAGTAGATGCATGACACTCCGTGTCGCACATTAACGAACTAACGTTCACCCCTCCAGCTTTAGGCTACATGTGACTGGGCGTAACATGGAACGTCCCGCGGGTCAGGGCGTATCTGTATAACTCCCATCACATCCATGTTGTGGATGACACCGAGGACTCTTAGGGGTGGATTGGATTAGCGCGAGTATTGAGTGTTAAAGAGTTATCCATTATTAGTGTAATTCCGTCTGCGTCACGTGACTTTTTGTTCCATTTGTTTTGTTTGATATGCCACAGATCTTGTTTCATTGAGTTATTGGTCAACTGTAGACACAGGCTTGTGAGAGATGCATTAAATTTCAATCTTTGATGTTGCGTTTCTTGATATACAGAGACTAGTCCAAAGTGCTCGGGAATTATTGATTTCTCTGCCGCGGCTTGTGCCGTTTTTAACTCATCTCCTGGAAGGAAATATGTTCTGACTGTCAGTGTAAGATTTGCCTGACGTGTTCTTTAGCCGTGGTAGAAAACCAAACGTGCACACAACGTACTGTGTCGCAGCAGGCGTGTGGATGTCCTCGTCCTTCGTCAGGTTGTAGGAGACACCACAGTTTCCATGATGATAAGAAATATCTGCTAAAAATAGAGTCCGTTGATAATTTCCGGCTGGACAATAGACAGGAAGCATATCTTAGAATAACTCCATGCAGAATAAATATTCGGTAAATATGTCTCGGTATTTGATATGTTGATCTAAGGTTCTAGTTTTTCGGGGCTGAACTATGACCTTGATATGTAATGATGTTGCCTGCAGGCTCACCCGCCATCATCTGGCTGCTGCACCTCTGTGGTGGCTGGTGACAGGAGATGATGATTGATGGAGTGCGTGTTGACTCGACTCCCAGAATACCTGGCCTAAATTGCCATCCCCTCGAACTGTCACCAGTCTCGTGCTCTCTCATACATGCTGCTCAGTGTATGCATGCTCTGTCAGTTTATACATACTCGGTCAGTTTATACATACTCAGGCTCTTGTCAGTGTATGCATGTCATGCAGGCTCTGTCAGTGTATACATGCTCTGTCAGTTTATACAGGCTCTGTCAGTTAATACATACTCTGTCAGTGTATGCATGTTCTGTCAGTGTATGCATGCTCTGTCTGTATGCATGCTCTGTCAGTTTATACATACTCTGTCAGTGTATGCATGCTCTGTCAGTGTATGCAGGCTCTGTCAGTTTATACGTACTCTGTCAGTGTATACATGCTCTGTCAGTGTATGCATGCTCTGTCAGTGTATGCATGCTCTGTCAGTGTATGCATGCTCTGTCAGTTTATACAGGCTCTGTCAGTGTATGCATGCTCTGTCAGTTTATACATACTCTGTCAGTGTATACATGCTCTGTCAGTGTATGCATGCTCTGTCAGTTTATGCATGCTCTGTCAGTGTATGCATGCTCTGTCAGTGTATATATGCTCTGTCAGTTTATACATACTCTGTCAGTTTATACATACTCTGTCAGTGTATACATGCTCTGTCAGTGTATACATGCTCTGTCAGTTTATACATGCTCTGTCAGTTTATACATACTCTGTCAGTTTATACATGCTCTGTCAGTGTATGCATGCTCTGTCAGTGTATACATGCTCTGTCAGTTTATACATACTCTGTCAGTGTATGCATGCTCTGTCAGTTTATACATACTCTGTGATTGTATACATACTCTGTCAGTGTATGCATGCTCTGTCAGTGTATGCAGGCTCTGTCAGTGTATACATGCTCTGTCAGTTTATACATACTCTGTCAGTGTATACACTCTGTCAGTCAGTATGCATGCTCATGCTCTGTCAGTGTATACATGCTCTGTCAGTCATGTATACAACTCTGTCAGTTATACATACTCTGTCAGTGTATACATACTCTGTCAGTGTATGCATGCTCTGTCAGTGTATGCATGCTCTGTCAGTGTATACATGCTCTGTCAGTTTATACATACTCTGTCAGTGTATACATACTCTGTCAGTGTATGCATGCTCTGTCAGTGTATGCAGGCTCTGTCAGTGGACACATGCTAGTATATATGCTCTGTCAGTTTATACATACTCTGTCAGTGTATGCATGCTCTGTCAGGGTATACATGTCTCTGTCCTGTCAGTGTATACATGCTCTGTCAGTGTATACATGCTCTGTCAGTTTATACATACTCTGTCAGTGTATACATACTCTGTCAGTGTATGCATGCTCTGTCAGTGTATGCATGCTCTGTCAGTGTATATATGCTCTGTCAGTTTATACATACTCTGTCAGTGTATGCATGCTCTGTCAGTGTATACATGCTCTGTCAGTGTATACATGCTCTGTCAGTGTATACATGCTCTGTCAGTTTATACATGCTCTGTCAGTGTATACATGCTCTGTCAGTGTATACATGCTCTGTCAGTGTATATATGCTCTGTCAGTGTATGCATGCTCTGTCAGTGGATACATGCTCTGTCAGTGTATGCATGCTCTGTCAGTGCACATGCTCTGTCTGTATGCATGCTCTGTCAGTGTATACATGCTTTGGCATTGTATACATGCTCTGTCAGTGTATGCATGCTCTGTCCATGGATACATGCTCTGTCAGTGTATACATGCTCTGTCAGTTTATACATACTCTGTCAGTGTATGCATGCTCTGTCAGTGTATGCATGCTCTGTCAGTGTATCAATCTTTATTTCATGCTGATTGTATACAGGCCAGTGTATACATGCTCTGTCATGTATGCGGGTGTCAGTGAACATTCTCTGTCAGGAGCATATAAAAGCTGTCAGTGGATACATATATTTATACATCTTTCTGTATGTGTATACATGCTCTGTCAGTGTAATTATTCTGTCAGTTTATGCAGGCTCTGTCAGTGTATGCATGATATATAATGCTATGCAGTTTCATGCTCTGTCACATAATACATGCTCTGTCTTTATACATGCTCTGTCAGTTTATACAACTCTGTAAGTATATATGCTGGGCATGCCTGTCAACACTGTCAGTGTATGCAAGTTCTGTCATCTTCGATGCTCTGTCAGTGTATGCATGCTCTGTCCAGTGTCAGTGTATGCATGCTCTGTCAGTGTATACATGCTCTGTCAGTTTATACATACTCTGTCAGTGTATGCATGCTCTGTCAGTGTATGCATGCTCTGTCAGTTTATACATACTCTGTCAGTGTATATATGCTCTGTCAGTGTATACATGCTCTGTCAGTGTATGCATGCTCTGTCAGTGTATGCATGCTCTGTCAGTTTATACATGCTCTGTCAGTGTATATATGCTCTGTCAGTGTATATATGCTCTGTCAGTGGATATATGCTCTGTCAGTGTATATATGCTCTGTCAGTGTATATATGCTCTGTCAGTGTATATATGCTCTGTCAGTGTATAAATGCTCTGTCAGTGGATACATGCTCTGTCAGTGTATATATGCTCTGTCAGTGTATATATGCTCTGTCAGTGGATACATGCTCTGTCAGTTTGTGTATATATGCTCTGTCAGTGTATATATGCTCTGTCAGTGGATACATGCTCTGTCAGTGTATACATGCTCTGTCCATGGATACATGCTCTCTCATACATGCTCTATCACTGGAAACATGCTCTGTCAATGTATAATGCTCCCTCACACATGCTCTGTCATTTTACACATGCTCTGTCAGTGTTTAAACTAGTGGGAAAGCTAAGTCACTTATTTAATAGTTGCATCAACTAAAAGTACTTCATGTTTTAATTTTAAAAAATACATAATTCCAGTCTGTCTCAACTAATTAAATAATCACGAGTAGCCTGGAATTTCTCATAATAATGTATACGATCATGATATAATATGGAGTATCTTGCAAACAATTAAACATTCATGTAATAATGAGTATCACATGAACACCCGCCGTGATATTGCTGGAATATTGCTAAAAGCGGCGTAAAACCATACTCACTCACTCACATGAACACTTAACGACCACGGCTCACTGGAAGTCTCAGTAATCATGGCTGACTGTGAGGTTTTCCTTAACGTGACTGTAAGGGTGTCGCCCATAAACAACAATACGAACACTGGGAGACTGCACGACGTTTGTTTCCTACTGAGACAACTCCCCGACATGTGCCGTCACCCACGCTGCGATGACGTGCACGTCGTTGTGTATTAGATAATGGCATACGCAACCACAATGGAAAACATTAATCACCAGGAACCTGCAACATGCCAAGGAAATGTAACCAGCCCAGTTAAGTGGTGTGATGACGCGATGCTGGCAGATATATACTGATGGCAAGAAATAAGGGAACGTTTCTAATAAGGCAAACGCATGTTTGATGTTTGATGTGCGTGTGTATAGCGTATAGTGCAAGGAGCGAGTGAGGTAATATTTAACGTCACATCGGTAATATTACAGCCATATCGTGACGAAATAGTGCAAGGAACTCTACCTTTTTGTAAAAAGCAAACACGTGTTTGGTGCACGGCATACGAATATTTGATGAGAGTCAAACACATGTTTAACATAAGACAAGTACAAGATTGGTGTGACATTCTGCATCCGTCCAAATGTTGGCATAGATCTTCAACAGTGTATTGAAGACACGCGATACTGACATTAAACTTTGTTTCTTTATTTTCATTTCGGTAATACATTCATATTTCTCTATCTTTTGTCGAGCAGTATGTCAAGATGAACAGGATACAATTGTACATATTAGTGTGGTATAACAATTTAATGCTCATATCCTCACCACATAGATTATATCACGTCCGCCTCGACTTCCGTCCGGCTTGTCAATGTTCTTAAAAATATTCCAGATTGTTCATGTCCTAATTGCCAGAACTATCTTTTATGACTTTATATGATGATACGGGGGTTATTGAAATATAGACTGAAAATTGTATTTGGTCAAGAGTTGTTTGTAAGTGCCATGGCACATGTACATATGTTACAGCAAGCATGTTAGGCTCCAATCTGTTTGTTATGGCGTGGAGGGGCGGTGGGGTAGCCTATAGTCTGTTTGCAGTGAAAACGTACTGGTGAATTTCACTTTAAACAAAAAGGTATAGCAAATACAGTGAAATTAATATTGCGAATCGTCAGAAACTTACCTTGCCAATTGAACATTTAAATCTCAGAATTTTATTTATCTTAGGATAAAGGTTGTTTAACAAACGATCATGCAATGAAATCGCTATTATTGGTTTACATTTCAAAGGGGTAAGAGCAGTAGTTGGAACAGACAAACAAATGCACGTGCGGTTCGTGATGAGCGTTAACTTAGACCAACTCTACTTGTTGTCGGTGTTTTATTTGATGTGCATACACCCTTGTAATACAAACCAGTAATAGCGATTGGAAACTATGATCGTTTGTTAAACAACTTTTATCTTAAGTTGAATAAAATTCTGAGATTTTAATGTTCATTTTGCAAGGTAAAATTCTGAGGATTCGCAATCATAACTCCACTTTATTCGATTTACTTTTTTTAGAAAAACTGAAATTCATCGGTACGTTTTCACTGCAAACAGACAATAGTGGTTACAGCGTTGGCTCGTCACGCCGAAGACCCGGGTTCGAATCCACACATGGGTACAATGTGTGAAGCCCATTTCTGGTGTCCCCCGCCGTGATGTTTCTGGAATATTGCTAAAAGCGGCGTAAAACCAAACTCAGTCAGTCAGCTGTTATGGCGTGGCCTTTCTGTAATCTAGACTTGCAAAATTATCGTAGACTTGCTTTGGATGTAGGGTCTATATTTGATTATCCAACGCCATACGGTACTATCATTGAGAAGTGGCATCAAAACCGTTTACACATAACTTGTTTGTTGTCCACAAACCTGGATCAATTCATTCTCACAGTGTCAAATGAGTGGATTCACCTTGCCGCGTGTAAGTGTGAAGAGGTCAAGATATTATTGACCAGCCTCCAGTTTTTGTTGATGCTGTTGTCATGGCCAGTCATCGCCTCTGCTCTGTTTATCCAATCAATTAGCAGAGCCTGAATTATATATTTTCCACTAAGTCACCTTTGTGCCTGACCTTACTCTAATGGATCGTCAGAAATAGAACCAATTTAGATAAGCACGCATATTAGGAGCCATTGTACCATCGATGTGTACGCAAGCATTGGCCGCCATAATAGCTCTTTCGAATATCTGATATACTTAGTTATTAATTAATTAAATTCACTAATCGACCATTTACCTTATCGTTATTTTAACATATTTTATGATACACACGGGATTTGACAAGAAGTATTGATAAGCATTCCTCTACGCAGAAATTGCTGAAAGTTAAGAGCATTTTTACCGGTAACTAAACTGGAGTTATTTGATAAAAGCAGCTTCAGCTGAGTCAGAACTGGTGTAATATAAGCATCTGTATATTACTGGAAAATGTAAGGGACACCTTTTAACTTACACGGTGGCTTTATTCATATTGTGTTTAATATTAAGTTTGCATACTAAAAGAATAATCCTGTGAGATTCAAATTTAAAATGAATGTAACTGTGAGATTTGAATTTGAAATGCATAAAATAGTGCAATTTGAATTTAAAATGAATCAGATAGTGGAAGTGTAATTTAAAATGAATTAGATAGTGAGGCCTGAATTTAAAATGAATTAAAATTATGTTTGATGTGAACTGATGCACAATTTCCTCGGTCAGTGAATAAATTGCCTGTTATGGAAAACACGTCGGTATTCACATGTTAATTTCATCAGTATACGATCATACAACACAACTGTCCCGACATCCTTACACCAGCTGTTACAGGGCAACAATGAACTTCATCTGATTCATAAATTAAACAATTATTGAACCTTCTGTGTAGATATTTCCTGGTGAAACAGTTCGCCTGATGTTGTTTTCAGCTATGATTTGCAAGCTTGCAAGTCTGTATGTGTATATGCTTAGTGGTGTTTCCTGGGCAGAATAGGCAGGGGTGGAAATAACCCATTGCCCGACGCCCGAGTCCAATGTTTTTTTCTGTCGGGCAAACAAATTTGTATATCACACTGTACCGGTGTCCAGATGATATTCCAATGTTAAGTATGTTGTTTATTTTAGAAAATCAACAAGAAAATGGCCGGTATAGTCGGAAAATTATCAGGGCAAGTGATTTTACATGTGCCACTGTACCGGAGTACTCTAGCAATTTTAAAGTTATTTCCACCCCTGATAGACCCCCAGTGGTGTTCCTGGGTGGGCATAGGCCTGCAGATTCTGGTTTAGAACAGGTCCTTGATTTAGGGATAGAACAGGTCCCTAGATTCTGGTTTAGAACAGGTCCTTAAATTCTGGTTTGAACGGGTCCCTGATTCCCGGTTAGACTAGATGTTATAGGGCTCCACATATTTCAGAATAGGGCCTCATATTCCGGGTTAGAATGGCCCCCAGGAACCTATGCTGGTCGCATAAGTAATCGATGGTCGTGAGGATTTGGTTGATGACCTTTCTCTTTGCCGGTGTGGATCAGTGCTCACAATATCAATCCCTGGATCGTTTAGTCCAGATGTGGGTACTGGCATATTGTCGTCATATAGATGGAATGCCGCTGTATGGCGTTAACACTGTATGGGCACTGAGAGGGGGACAGATGTTGCCCCAAGCATTAAGATGCTGATGGTGTCGGTAAGAGTGTGATGTGATCGATGGCTGATCAATGGTAACAACAGAAGCTTGCGACGTCCTCGAGGTGTGAACTGGCTGGCAATCAAAGTCAGATGACATTGATTTGTTTCACGACCTGACACTTAATTAGTCCACCTGTGGTCCGAATTGAACGCCGTAGTGGTCAGTGAATACCTGACCTTGATTCTGAAATACACTGCTCGGCAAAAGAAAATACCGGCATGTTGGTTGCTGAAAATAAAACAAACGAGAAATTGTTATTGGATGGTGATGTATTGGATAACAGGTGATGTATTGGATAGAGGTGATCTATTGGATACGGGGGATGTATTGGATAATAGGTGATGTATTGGATAGAGGTGATGTATTGGATAGAGGTGATGTATTGGATGGTGATGTATTGGATACAGGTGATGTATTGGATACAGGGATGTATTGGATACAGGTGATGTATTGGATACAGGGATGTATTGGATACAGGTGATGTATTGGATACAGGTGATATGGATACAGGTGATGTATTGGATACAGGTGATGTATTGGATACATGTGATGAATTGAATAACAGGTGATGAATTGAATAACAGTAGATGTATTGGATAGAGGTGATGTATTGGATAGAGGTGATGTATTGGATACAAGTGATGTATTGGATAGGGGTGATGAATTGAATAACAGGTGATGAAATGAATAACAGGTGATGTATTGGATAGAGGTGGTGTATTGGATACAGGTGATGTATTGGATACAGGTGTATCAGTTTGGAACCTTCGACGTGATGTATTTATTCGACTGTTTTCAGTTACCCTTGATATCGTTTTTACGTTGATACATTATTTTACCCCGTCGTATATTATAACGACTAGAGAGGCGAGATTAAAGTCACTGAGTTAGTATGCGTTTTAGCAATATTCCAACACTATCCCATCCGGTGACACATAGGCGCCACATCGAACCCATGCATGTGTGGAATCAAACACAGGCCTTAGTCGTGACGAGCGAATGCTTTCACCACGGGGCTTACTTTCGGGGACATGCAGGAGAAGGACATCATAATCCTCACTTAAACCCAGACAGGGAACGTGTCCAGTAGTCGCCGTGTGTTGTCTCCCTTGTTGCGCCAGGATCCGCTGATCGCGGGTGGGATCCGTGACTATGGCCCTTGTTTCGTCGGCAGCATTACCTAAACGTGGACGACATTTACACATTGAATAATTACCTATGTAACCTTGCAATCACTCCTGGTATTAAACCGGACAGGCCGTGGTATGAGGTCACTTCTGTTAAACAGTCACATCCACTCACTCACTCAATCACTCAAACCCAGGTTCGAGAGCACACGTTTTAACAGTGACAAGATTAATGAAACTTGCGTTAAAACATGACTGTTATCAGGACTGTTTCACCAAGGATCTGTTTGGCTGCGTTCAAATAGTGATGCCTTACTCTCATTAGGCTTTCCTTCACAAAGTATTGAACGACAAAGTCCTTGTCAATGTCGGAGTGACCTAAACTCAAGGCCGTTGTCCTTTCTTTGCAACAAGGAGTGTACCGCACCTGAATCTACCTGCGTTCCTGGAGATGTGGGGCGGTGAGGTAGCCTAATGGTTAAAGCGTTGGCTCGTCACGCCGAAGACACAGGTTCGAATCCCCACATGGGTACAATGTGTGAAGCCCATTTCTGTTATCCCCCGCCGTGATGTTGCTGGAATATTGCTAAAAGCGGCGTAAAACCAAACTCAGTCAGTCCTGGAGATGTGAGAAGTAACAGACACGCAGGTTAAGTCAACTGATCTAGTCGAAGTCTGTGGTCATACCCGGAACGCCTGAATCCTACCTTAATATGGGTCTGTGATTGGGAAACATGTCATGTGTAGCCCAGCGGACTAAGGCCCCGCCGTCCGTCGTACCTGAAACCGTCGATTGTAGGTTCGAATTGCCCTAATTGTTTTCATAGACTTTCGCCATTGTTCTAGACTTGAAAACTTGCTTTCCTCCAATCTGAAGCTGACACATCATTGTATTACTGAAACACATTACAGTGCGCCGTAAAATAACATTCCCATTCTCGATGTCAAGCGTTTAAATGTGTTTGTTAATGAACATTCCGATGACGTCTAGTGCAGTGAATGCGGCTGGGCTGAGATTGTGACAATACGGTGATGTACTTGTACTTGTTATCAAGATAAGGAGTTAGGCCGATACCGGAGGCGGTGTGACTCACTGAATATCGTAGTTGACTCACCACCACACATGACAGTAGTCCGGCTAGGTACAATACTTTCTTGTGTTGCCTGATCCCCGGTGCCGGCTTTCAACAAAACTTGGCAGATATGTGAGGCAGATCCCAAAGTGGTGCCATTTGCTATTTGCAGATTTTTGTCATTTTCTTTTCCATGGAAATATTTTTCTCGGTTTCCATGGAAACGATTCAGACTTAGTCTCAAAAGGGAGGGGTAGGTTTCGTTTCCGGAGCACAACTCAAAAACTTCTTAATATCTTTCAGTAAAACTTGGCAGATATGTGAGGCAGATCTTGAAGTGGTGCGTTTTGCTATTTGCAGATTTTTGTCATTTATGTTTTTCATGATTTCCATGGAAACGATTTGCACTTGGTCTAAAATCAAGCTGGACTTTAAGTAACTGTCAGATGATTTGTTCTATCAAAGATGTTTTAAATTTTAAGCAGCGTTCAAATCAGTTTTCGTTATTGAACCAAATTGCCAATTTTCATATAAACAGTGCAACGAATAGTGAGTTAGTAAAGTGGGATCTTTTACTTCGATACAACCTCCCTGGATCGATATCTGAAAACACCTCCATAGAAGCACGGCTCTATTATTTTGCATGTGGAACTCCCCGATCTTATTCATTTTCGAGATACCAAAATCGACACACGTACCCAAAAATAAAAATCGCCATGCTGGCTGGATTATTCAGAAGTGGCCAAAAGGGTCACGTGATACTAAAATCAAGTTATTTTACTTAGATATTTAGCATACAATTTGAGTAAAGGCATATAATCCCGATCCATCTTTAGATTTCACGAAAATAATGAACCTGCAGTATTGCTGGTCTCAACAAACACACATACCAATAAAACACACGAACATCAATCGGTAGTAATTCTTATCGCCCTATTTCCGTTATCATCTCTCAGTCACATGTAAATAGATTCGACAAAGAGAGCGCCAGTCACCAGCTGTATCTATCATTAATGAGTCACTGCGACGGCAACAACGTCCATGCGACGATATCAGTGACGGCAGATATAGCCCCTCATGCAAAGGTCAATGTCACTGCTCGGTACACCTTGGCAGCAAATATGTTTATGGTTTTTAATTTTAAGAGAGCTATATTTCTGCAATAATTGAATGTTATTTTAACATATGTATTGCTTTGACCCACACTGCCCACCAGCTCTACTGCTACTTATTTCTGAGTTTGTGGGAAATCTTTTCAGCAATCTACTTTGCTGCGTGTCACATATCACAGTATTGTATTTATTAGTTTACCGTCCTGTGCTGACAGATGTATGATAGATCAGCGTTTCCGTTTCCGGTGTCAGCCGGAAATCGATGATATAATTTGTCACATGGCGATGATATAATTTGTCACATGGCATAAAATATGGCGTAAATTCAAGGGTAGTGCGTGCGCCCGGTATACCTGTTGATCTGTTAGCACTGTATGGCTCCTAAATCATTCATTTTGTCAGAAAGTCGTAATATAAAGAGCATACAACAGTTGCGTTCCTTTGCCCGATCGTTCTGGGTTCGAATCACAAATTTTCTTGATTACGATTTACTTTGGCGTGTTTGTTGACCTGCATCAAGTTGGGTTACCATCACAAATTGATCACGCCGTAATATAAAGGAATGCTCACAGGCGGGGTTCGATTCCCAGACTCGTCATACCAAAAGACGTTAAAGAATGGTACATGTTTATACTCTGCCTGCCCCGGCAATACTAGCATAACACAAGGACTCATGTTAAACTGCGGAATGGTATTTCAGTGGGCTATCACTATAAGACCGGCATTGGTCTTGAAGAGCCAAGCAACCACACACACGTGCATGCATGTCCCTATATAATACATACAAGAGTCGTGAACGCCGACTTCAACCTTATTTTGCCTCACCTGTAAGATCGTGACCAAATGTAATTACCCGCAGTTGCTCATTCAGTCGCTATCTTTCATGAACGAGTGTTATTTCCAGATAAGATTTTTCTGTGAAATCCGATTCTGCTTTGTGTGCAATCATATAATCACATCTCTACCAGAAAGGTCACCCGTGCATTTAAATCGATACTGTCAGTTTAGATATATATGTATGGTTATTTAGACGCGGGGACTCTGCTAATATGAGTTGTACCGCTACTCCAGAACCCGAGGTCATGGTGACAGGAAGTAGTCCTCGGTAGTAGCGTGTGGGACGCCCGCACAAAGAGAGCTTAGTTGAGGCCAGGCGCTCCTTGGTCGATCCAAACTGGAGGCCCGAACAATTTTGTATGCCCTCTACACTCCAGACAAAATTGGGTAACGTAATGGTTAAAGGGTCCGTTCATCACGCGGAAGACCTGGGTTCGATTCCTGACATGGGTGTGAAGCCCATTTCTGGTGTACTCCGCCGTGATGTTGCTGGAATATTGCTGAAGCGACGTAAAACCATACTCACTTACCCGACAAAATGATTGCGGTATTAGGGAAGGGGAGGGGCAATCGCCCTGCGCGAGTTGTTTTGTACATATGTTGTAGTGAGTGAGTGAGTTTAGTTTTACGCCGCACTCAGCAATATTCCAGCTATATGGCGGCGGTCTGTAAATAATCGAGTCTGGACCAGACAATCCAGTGATCAACAGCATGAGCATCGATCTGCGCAATTGGGAACCGATGACATGTGTCAACCAAGTGAGCGAGCCTGACCACCCGATCCCGTTAGTCGCCTTTTTACGACAAGCATAGTCGCCTTTTATGACAAGAATGGGTTGCTCTACCCCGGATCTTCGCGGGTCTCATATGTTGTAAGCGGATCAGTGACCTGTGTGTGGATCTCTTGGACTCCTGTAGGAGAGACTGACTGGAACCAGTCCTGTACGGTAGGCAAATGGTTACAGTTTTCATGACCCGGCTTAAAGATCTGTGTTCGATTCCCCATATGGGAACAATATTAAAACTTCAAGTCCAATTGTGTCATTTCGCCGTGAGAATGTCTCAAGTATTGTCATTGGCTGCACCAACGCGTCGTCGTAATACTGCTGGAATACCTCGGCGTATGTCGCTCTGGTCGTTCTCATTGTCATACCCTCTTGTCTCGTGTATCATCAAAGGCGCAGTATGTCAGCATTCCAGGTCTCTGCTATCTTTAGGATGATATGATAACCTCATATTTATTTATTACACCTCTAATGTGTATTTGACAGACCCAGCTGTGTGCGTGTCATTTCGCCCGTACCCATACGGATCGTTTTAGATGCGACGTAATCATACGTATGAACTGGTATGTCACCCGAAGAGACTTGCATGCATAGATATGTTAATATGCCATCCAGAGAATCTGGGGGCGGTGGGGTAGCCTAGTGGTTAAAGCGTTGGCTCGTCACCCCGTAGACCCGGGTTCGAATCCCCACATGGGTACAATGTGTGAAGCCCATTTCTGGTGTCCCCCGTCGTGATGTTGCTGGAATATTGCTAAAAGCGGCGTAAAACCAAACTCAGTCAGTCAGTTAGTCCAGAGAATCTGCGCATTCTGCACATAATACCAGTTTTGAGAGTGTTTTGACAAGGAATGCTCTTTGTATTGAATGTGCACGGTTGTGTAGCATGTCTGTAAACACGTAAAGGCGTCTTTTGTGTCGTTGACACTTTGTCGATAACCGTGCAAGTCTTAATCGACCAGAGACTCTGTATTACCAATGTATTGCTAATACAATATATCATTCTTCCATTCTTGTAAATTAAAGTAAGCAGTTCCCCATAGCACTAATAATGTCAACTGAGCGAAAATAGCACAACTATTTCCGGACTGTCCACAAATACTGATACCTCGAATTACCGCCAAAGGTCTATCAATGCGGCTACCTCGAATTACTTGCAAAGGTCTCCCAGTACGGATGTCTCGAATTACCGCCAAAGGTCTATCAATGCGGCTACCTCGAATTACTTGCAAAGGTCTCCCAATACGGATACCTCAACTACCGCCAATGGTCTATCAATGCGGCTACCTCGAATTACTTCCAATAGTCAATCAATACGGATTGATATATATACCTCGAACAACGTTGAAAGGTCCCCCGATACGGACAACTCGAATTACCTCCGACGGTCCACCAGTACGGATACATGAGTACAGATAACTCGAGCTATTTCCGGTGGCCCCCAGAACCTCGGGTTAACGCGGTCAACACTACTTGTTTCTTTTCACTATTTGAGAGTACGGACCATTACTGATCCCAGCAGGAGTGTAACTACACGAGATAATATGACATCTTCGATAACACGGCGCAGTCGTTGCAGATTGCTTGATGCCCGTTTCATTCCTTGCTGATAATGGCGAGGCTCTTAAGTGGTTGTTCAAGGATCGGGATGGGGTCAGACAGCTTTGTCCCGTGCTGTTCGCTTCACCATTGACGTGTGGAGTGGATAAAGAGCTGTGTGTCCTGCCCTGCTATGCATTGTGAAATGCAAATACGATATTTCAAATTCCGTCTCTACCGAGCTGGTTAGCCCGCACAATAGCAGATTAATATATGTTATTTTATTGGAAATATCTTGTCGAAGAATATTCCTCCAAACACAATCTTAGTCCTATCTTTGCAAATATGTGTGAAGTCTTCCATTGGGATGTTGACGTTAGAAACACATGAAAACATGACACTTTTTTATGGTCAACATCATCATGATAAGAACGTCATCGTTGTTTATTACGACGTCATCATTGATATTAACGCTGTTTGAAGTAACCGCTCGCTCCTCCTTGAGGTGGGGCGGTGGGTTAGCCTAGTGGTTAAGGCGTTCGCTCGTCACGTCGAAGATCCGGGTTCGATTCCCCACATGGGCACTATGTGTGAACCCCATTTCTGGTGTCCCCGCCGTGATATTGCTGGAATATTTCTAAAAGCGTCGTAAAACTAAACTCACTCACTCAATCCTCCTTGAGGTGAATACTTAGTGACCGTAATGAGTTATCACATGTCATGTATTCTCACTCACTCACTCGCTGCCCATGATTCACTAGTCTGTCCAGCTATGACCAAGATCTCCATACCTTGGCCTGGATATTGTTGCGTCCAGCATAAACTCATTTTTCAACCAGCGCCTGTCGTCGGTTTCAAAATGTTACATTCCTGTTGTAGTGAGTGAGTGAGTTTAGTTTTACGCCGCACTCAGCAATATTCCAGCTATATGGCGGCGGTCTGTAAATAATCGAGTCTGGACCAGACAATCCAGTGATCAACAGCATGAGCATCGATCTGCGCAATTGGGAACCGATGACATGTGTCAACCAAGTCAGCGAGCCTAACCACCCGATCCCGTTAGTCGCCTTTTACGACAAGCATACTCGCCTTTTGTGGCAAACATGGCTTGCTGAAGACCTATTCTACCCCGGATCTTCACGGGGCTATTCCTGTTGTAACAAGGTCGCCCTACATGCTCGGATCCTACAATGTTCTTCCAAGTGAAATTCACTGACTGTTGTATCAAGGTCGCCCTACATGCTCCGCCCAAATAATGTCCTTCCAAATGAAACTCACTGACTGTTGCAAACCAGGCTGGAGATGTAACAGAACCACACTGCCAATAGTAGACTAACGCTTAGTCTCTGAATATATACAATTTTGATAGTAACAAACAAGCCCATTTAAACTGAAAAGGAGAACCAGAGATTCAGAACCTGAGGAAATCTAGACTTGCTTTATTTAGAGCTTTAGCACTGCAGATGGGCTTGGCAGTAGGGAAAATAATGTGGTTCAGGGACTGTGAGACAGACTATACCAATAGCTGAAGAGACGCATGGAGGAGTAGACCAGTGTCACAGTGTTCGCGCGTCACCCAGAAACCCGGGTTTGAATCCCAAATTACACTCAGTGCTTAAAGCCCATATCTTGTCTGCTTTGGCGCCATATTTCTTGTATAACTCAGTTCCAGAAGTAATCCCACCAACCCCCTTACATATATCTTGGCAAACGTTGTGGAACATGAACAGTGCTTCTTAACTAATTCCGATGTTTTTACATTGAAATTGATATCCAGATGTTTACAGGAAGTATATTCAGTTAACATTCAAATCGATATTCTTGCTTGTGTTGTATAATTAATGTTGGCGAGTCTCCAGCTGTTGTTGATGTGTCATCTAATTATATATTCATGTAAGCTCTGCTTCGATGGCACCTCTACACACGTTTACGTACAGAGGGTGCATAATGTGGATAGTTCTTCAAACTGGTCCAGCTGTTATTTCGTTCCGCAATGTAAGCGCGTTTGGCTTTTTCAGGTTTAGAAGACAGGGACCAAGTCAAGCTAATCTTACACCAATTTTGTGTATCATCCAATCGCTGTTTGGTCTGCATTACACGTGACTCCCGTCAACTCTCGTCATATCTCGCCAACTCTCTATCTCGACATACGCGTTTACTTCAGCCACTCTTAAACTCACGAAATCACGAATAAGGGAAATTCATCGACAGTTTGTCATATCCGGCATATTTCCTATCACTGCCACAAGACCTTCTTCAGTTGTCTAAGGCTGGTCAGTTCCCTTTGCAGAGTGACGTACCTTGAATCCTGTGCTTATGGGTTCGGATTCTGGTTGGTCCCGATCCTGATGTTCAGGTTTAAAACATCTCTGTCCGGAAGAGATGGACACAGTCTCTAGCAATCAGGGTTCTTTGATGCCACGGGGGCGGTGGGGTAGCCTAGTGGTTAAAGCGTTGGCTCGTCACGCCGAAGACCCGGGTTCGATTCCCCACATGGGCACAATGTGTTAAGCCCATTTCTGGTGTCCCCCGCCGTGATATTGCTGGAATATTGCTAAAAGCGGCGTAAAACTAAACTCAGTCAGTCAGTCAGTCTTTGATGCCACGGGGGCGGTGGGGTAGCCTAGTGGTTAAAGCGTTGGCTCGTCACGCCGAAGACACGGGTTCGAATCCCTACATGGGTACAATGTGTGAAGCCCATTTCTGGTGTCCCCCGCCGTGATGTTGCTGGAATATTGCTAAAAGCGGCGTAAAACCAAACTCAGTCAGTCAGTCAGTCTTTGATGCCACGAATACCTCATGGTTAGGGAACAATGCATTTTTGGCATGTAAACCTTTATGATTATTTCTTGTCAAGACGAATTTCCTCGACTCATTCAATCACCCGCGATGTCGTGCAGTTATGTAATGTCTAAGATGACATGTGACGTTTCAAAGGCATATTTGCTTTGAAAGTGTAAAATCTCAGCAAAACAATCAACATAGAAAACGAAGAACGTTATATGTTGCTAATTATTACATTGTTTTTAAAACCTTTTTAGTGAATTAAAGGAAAAGAAGTTCATCTGTTTGTGTTGATCCAGAGACGTCTTGCAAAGAACAACGTTTCAAGGCGTATCCATTTCAATCGACATTCCAGAATGACGTGCACTATGAGCAAGGTTCAGTCCTTAGTTATGTGGTTTTCTTTCTCTCAGAGATATATTTAGAGAATGGGATGTCTCACGGTATTCCTTCACAAGAAATGTCTCCAAAAACATCAGTTTCCTGAAACTTCGAAACTTGCTGTGCACCGAGTTTGACTGGCTGGTTCATGCACGTTTGGCGCCGCTCTCAGTCATTTTCCAGATGTATGGTAGACTAATGCTTAGTCTCTGAATATGTATAATTTTAAACGTATAAAATAAACCCATTTAAACTGAAAAGGAGTGAGTGAGTTTAGTTTTACGCCGCACTCAGCAATATTCCAGCTATATGGCGGTAATTGAAAAGGAGACCCAGTGAGATTGGAAATTCAGAGGATCATGACGAAATCTAGCAGGGAGGGATAGGTAATAGGGAAAATAATGTGGTTCAGGGACTGGGAGACAGTCTAACTGTATGATGGAGGTCTGTAACCAGTCGAGTCATAACCACACAGTTTAGTGGTCGATGTTATGAATGTCTATCCGCATCGTTTAGTTATATGGATATTCTATTGATCAAATCACCGAATCTGATCACCCATTCCATTAAGTCGCCTCTAACTAAACGTATTAATATTACTGACATGTCGAAGTTGGACTTATTACATTAAGTACGGTAACGTGGTGACAACACAGGGAACATCTCGGTACTGTATCACAACGTGACTGAAGCGATACGGCGTGCCAGGCTGTCACGTGTCAAGACGAGCGACATGACACCCTGATAACATCGACGCCCCCTGAGGTTGACTGGCGTTTCAATGACGCATGATGTATTTGTTTTCGCTCCTCGTCTTGCTTTGTTCATATGAAGAATGTGTTTTCATCTTAACTGTGATCTACTTCTGAAAACAAAATAGTTCAGTTTAGTTTTACGCCGCACTCCGTAATATTACAGCTATATGGCGGTGGTTTGTAAATATTCGAGTCTGGACCAGACAATCCAGTGATCAACATCATGAGCATCGATCTTCGCAATTGGGATACAATGACATGTGTCAACCAAGTCAGCGAGCGTGACCACCCGATCCTGTTAGTCGCCTCTTATGACAAGGATGGGTTGCTGAAGATCAATTCTATATAAGCTGTATGCTTCTCTCGAGGGTAATACGGTGTGATGTACGCCTCTTTGTAGCAGTGTCATCCGAGCCAATAGGCGAGGGATGACACTGTTTACAAAGAGGCGTACATCAGACCGTATTACCCGAGGGAGAAGCATACAACGTATTTATCTTACCGCCATGTTAGATATACAAAATATCATTTTATTTTATGTTAAAGATCGCTACCGACTATATGACATGCAAACAAAATGGCGTCTGCCTCTCGACTGGATTTCTAACATCAGTGAAACACATTCTGACAAGCATAAAACTGCTATAAAACATGTTAATTATGTTAAAGCTGAGTGTGCAAACCACTCAATGTATGAAATAACTTAAATAGAGCAGTGAAAGTTGGTAAAATAAATCTGTAAAAGTGAACACAAATACAGCTGATCGAACGGTTTTCGACCTCCGGGCACGGCATGCGTCATATTATGACGTCATACGATTGTTAGAGCTTCAGCTTCTCGGCGGAGAGCTTGGCGGTTACCGTGGCAGCGGGTAATATTTTTTCCAGTTGTCACCCTCCTGGGTGACACGGAAACTAGTTAAACCGTCATTGACCAATGAAATTAAAGTACTTTACATGGATGTAAGATAAAGAAACTTGTTAAAGCGTCATTGACCAATGAAATTAAAGGATTTTACAGGAAGGTAACATTATAGTTTACGTTCCTTTTCTTTTTGTAAGGATCAGTTGTAATCGGATCGGCGTAAAACCAAACTCACTCATTCGATCAACCACAGGTCGCTAGCTAGATTAACAATACTCGCTCATTCCTCAGGAAAATTTAAATAAATAATGATTCTGATTTTGAATTTGGTAATCCTATAAAGTGCAAAAAAAAATGTCTGGGAACAAAAAGTGAGCCTGTCCCTCCCGCCCCAAGTACGAGTGTCTGCCTCATTACTCAGCGTGCAAACACTGTGTCTTCCACTGTGACTGTAGCTACTTCATCCCACCGTGGCGTGTCGTATTACACACTCTATAGCCAATTACGCAAGGAAAACAGACTTAATTATTCATTGACCTGCTGTTTAAGCAGTTCAAGTGTACGAGAAGGCGTCATGTCGAGCTGTGGGACACGGAAACTACAAGCTGCAAGTTGTGGGGATTTTGTTCTCAGCCATTACACTGTTGTGCTATCAGGATGTTTGTGTCTGTGGATCAGTCGGTGGTTAAGGGCGGCGATAATTTGACATGGAGTTGCTGTGTCTGCTGTTGTTGTTGATTTTGTAGGAATCATGTGCAGTGTATACCTATTTTGGTATATATTTATTTCGGGAGTCGCACGCACGCACGCACGCACGCACGCACGCACGCACGCACGCACACACCCAGTGATGACCCACTCCAGTGATGTTCTGGGCTCTGTTTCTCAAAGCTCTCGTAAGCATAAAAGCTCGTAACTTTCCTCGTAGCATTCCTACCCCCCTTTAACCGCCTCCGTGGTGTAGTGGTTAGAGCGTCCGCCCGGAGAGAGGAAGGTCGCGGGTTCGATCCCCGACCGCGTCATACCAAAAGACGTTAAAATATGGTACTTATTAATCCCTGCCTGGCGCTCGGCATTAATGGGTACAACAAGGACTGGTCGCCTCGGAGTCAGTATAATGTGTCTGAGTGGGGTATTCATGCTTCACTGCGGCATGGTATCTCACTGGGCTAGCACTATAAAACCAGCTTCAGTCTGGGCTAGTACAAGCAGCCGCACATACACATACACACGCATGCACGTCGTCATATGAGCGAAATATTCTCAAGCACGATGATGAACCCAATTTCACCTCCTACCCCCTATTGTCTAACACTGACTTACGATAGTCGTAGCGCTACGAGAGCTTGGTGAAAAGTGGCCCTGGATCGTCACAGATTCGCTGCATCTCGATTCGAAAGAGGGTCGTGTTGTCACAATTAATTTCAACGTAATCCGACGACGTCACATGTTACTCAACCTATCAACCCTCGAGGTCGGGGTCAGACGAGGTCGGGGTCAGACTCGCCCACGCCTGTCATCGTATCCCGCCAGACAAGATGGATGCTCATGGACAGTTCAATCCAAATTCGATTATTCACAAACCGCAGTTGTATAGCTGGAATATTGCTGTAGGGTTGTTAAAAAACAAGCTGGCAAATACGTGTTGGACTCGGGTATAACAGACAGCCATTAGATCGCCTGTATATAGTACTGCAGTGTAACAAACCTCACGTTATGTCACGTGACACGGACATCTTGAATTAGAACCATCGTTTTATTGGATCATTTTGATTAAATTGGAAAGGCGTGTTTTTGTGTATTAAGCTTTAGATGTGTGTTTTGAGTAGATTACGATAATATTATGCACGGCTGTGAGGGAGAAGTTTATTTGCTTAAATCGTCGACGAGGTCGCTAGAGAGGGCTGTCGTATTGCGGTTATATGCTAAACGCTCGCAAAAGGAACTTGGTATTATCTAGCGTGTAGGATTCAAGTGCACCGTCGGGTATTTGTTCAGGTGTGCACGTTACACTGCTCCGATTGTAAGTATACTGTTTTACTGATGACATGGACGGCTGTAGCAAGTCTTGATGATATATGTGTTTGAATAAACTTACGATTCTGTTTGAACAAATTGTCGGTCAGTGGCAAATGTGTCCACGAATCCCAAGATGGAGTTTGTTCTTCCCACACCCCCGCGTATGTATTTGTATATGTTCCGTCCTACACCTTAAACACTACTCTTCGACCCCTACCCCCACCCGGCTTTTAATAGCTTTCACTCATTATCGAAGATAAATATTACATAAACTGTTATGATGATTTTGAATTAGTCAATGAAAGAAAGGTGACAGCTTTCACAGGACGCAGGTTGGAACTACAGGCACTACTGGGCCACCGTGTTCATCAACTGGAATATTGGCGTTGAACACGCGATGTGACTGACCTCCAATAAGACAGACTCAATGAGTACACTAATTAGCTGAGCTATGCTGCCCACCCCTATTAATTAATGAGCTGACCCAGAGTCACTACAGGGTAGTATAGTAACAACACACTTCTATCTCTAGACTAATGCTTAGTCTCTGAATATATATAATTTTGATAGTAACATACAAGCCCATTTAAATTGAAAAGGAGCCCCAGGGAGACCAGAGATTCAGAACCTGCGGAAATCTAGACTTGCTTTATTTAGGGCTTTAGCACCGCAGGAGGGCTTGGCAGTAGGGAAAATAATGTGGTTCAGGGACTGTGAGACAGACTATCCTATCTCCTGCGCCCTTCTCAAAACATATTACTAATCCTTTTACTGAACATAACAGAATAGAACCTAAATTTTATTTTAAATAATATCACATATAGTGACACAGAGAACATACAGCATATTGATACATATTACAAAATTGAACAAAGTCCAGTTTTGATACATTTAGCAAATTTAGAGTTAAGCGGTGAATAATCACTTTTCATTAGATAAACAATTTTTCAATAGTAGGATGTTTACAGAACTAATAACACATGAAGTTCATCACAGACATCTAAATTCACGCTATGCATAAGCTCACCTCAATAAGCTTATTTACATGTTCAAGGCCAGTTACAT
>NW_025767318.1:600000-669543 GCF_003918875.1 Haliotis rubra
TGGAAGGTTTTCAGATGTAAAGCAAACGGACATCATGGAAATACGTGCTGATCAATTTTGATGAAGGAAGTAGAATCAGCGATTGTCTGTGCTTAAGGAAGACACACACACGCACATGCACGCGCGCTCTCAGTCACGTACTCAGTCAGTCACTCTCAACCCCAACCCCAACCCCAACCCCAACCCCAACCAAACACTCACTCATAGTTAAATAGTGTGGTTCGAATCCCGGGTGGAACTCAGCCCCCAGTAGTACTAGAATCTGTACTTATAGCTGACACAGTATAATACAGATATAGCATATGTTACATGGTTAATCAATTACATTTTGAAATTAAGTTAAGTTAAATCTCATCACGGATCAGTGAATACAAGGTGAGGAACAGCTTCTCACTGGGTACAACATCGTCTTCCCGAACTCAACCTTCACAACCAGATAGCGCCGACTGCCCGCGGTGTTCCGATCGTAATGGTCTCAACCTTGTGATCTTCGCTCTAAATCTCACGGGGAGCCGTGGTCGAGCGATACATTCACGCAACAGGCAGCACCCGTGACCTTCACCTTCTGTGTTCCCATGTCGTAAAAGTCTGTCATCCGTCCAAGGTCATATCTTAATCTGCATTGTGTCTCGCGTGTTCAGGCTTGACTAACAAGTTTATATTTTTAACTGTTCATACCTGGCATGCAAGACGTGACGCGTCTACAATCCACGAACACAGCTCCCCGCTTTTTACTGAGACAACATATTCGTACGTTTATCACGGCTCGA
The DNA here is from genome assembly GCF_003918875.1 of Haliotis rubra. NCBI lineage: Eukaryota > Metazoa > Mollusca > Gastropoda > Lepetellida > Haliotidae > Haliotis > Haliotis rubra. The sequence goes on from NW_025767318.1 coordinate 600,771, forward strand.
ATGGACATTATTTGGCATTTCGGAACACTGTGGTTTATAAACCAGATCATAGTCATGAGATACAGTACAAAACCCACTTGTTAACAGGACACTAACAGGTCCCCAGCAACCTATGTATGTCGCATGGTGGTTCCAGGGGCGGATACCGCTTTTTGAGAAAGGGGGGGTGCACACTATTGAGAAAAGGAGGGGTGCACACTCCATTTTCAGCTGACTTTCAATGGTCATTTAACAAACTTTCAGCACATAACGGGGGGTGCGCACCCCTGCCCCCCCCCCGATCCGCCTGTGGGTACTAGTGTTAGCTTATTACTCTCGAAGGAGGGGCGGTGGGATAGCCGAGTGGTTAAAGGGTTCGCTTCTCACGCCGAAGACCCAGGTTCGATTTCCCTAATGGGTATAATGCCTGAAGCTCATTTCTGGTGTTCCCCGACGTGATATTGCCGGAATAATGCTAAAAGCGGCGTAAAACCCAACTCACTCACTACTCTCGAAGGACCGGGTTCGGCGTTAAACCATACGCACTAGTAGGAATATAATGAAGATCGGATGGTCACAGGCAATGCTCAATCTCTACTTTCTCTATCACAGACCGAAACCCGTTGCTGGTGTCTCCCGCTAGAACGTTACTAACCTCACACTCGTTCACTGTGTCAGTACAGACATTCCTCAGATTATCGCTGCCTGAGGCATAAAACAGCATTCACTTACGTTATACCAGAACACACCTCCCGTTTTAGGAATGTATATTTCAGAGAATGTTTAGGATGTTTTGAATTATTTACTGCCAGGGCTTTATCAGAGCATATCGGTTGCCTACATTTCCTCCACGCAATCGCTCTGGAGTAGAGGAACCGGTGCAGACCGAGTATTTTGCATTACACCTGTGAAGCTCGTTGAGGCCGCCTATATGTGTTCAGATTTACGGTTTTAACAGCTCTTATCCAATGCACCGCCATTCAGCTGAACAAGGCGACATGCATGGAGTGTTACTACGCATCTTTTAGTCACGGCTCAATACCTCTACAAATACCTCCCGTAAACAACAGCCCAGGTTCTGCTGACCTAGTTGTGGAAATACTTGCATAGTAGCGTTAATATGAGGGGCTGACACATGTAGAATACACCAGGAGGAAGTCTGGATCACAGTGAGTATACACTATCTGTATACAATATGCAGTTTGCTGTGTTCACTGTTGCAGTTGTAGATATACACATTGATGCTGAATGCATCACGGGGCTGGGCAATGTACAGTGTAGATTATAGAACTCGGTGTATCTGAATGACGGTATGCCTGACACATCGGCGTATGGTTAAACCTATCTTGTCTAATGGCGAGCGATACAAGACAGCGACACTCGCTGAAATGAGGAATTCCTGATCACGGAAACGAAGTAATGGATTTGTAACACAATGCTATGGTTTTGTAAAACAATGCTATACCTCTGAAGAACCTATTATTTATACTATGTATACCTGTCAATCATTTAAACTATAAAATGTCTAACCAACAGATATTATAGAAGTACATTTTTTAAAAGAGGGGTAGAGTGGCCTAGTTGTTAATGCGTTGGCTCGCCACATGGAGGTCCGGGTTTGATACCCACATGGGTACAATATGTGAAGTTCATCTTCTAAGAGATCTTGCTTGGATATTTCTCAAAGCGGCTTAAAACCACATCCACTCTATCATGTTCCCCCTGATCATAAAAGACGTTATATTTAATAGTGAGAGTTCTGCATGGCCTACTTAAATGTAGAGACGCTATATTGGTACAACGTGTGAAGCCCATTTCTGATGTCCCCCGCCGTGATATTGCTGGAATATTGCTACAAGAGGCGTGAAACTAAAACTCACGATGTTTTCCCAAATCGCCTGCTTGAATTACTTCTTCCAACAAATCATATCAGTTTTAAACACTGGGCACCTGTCGACTCGAACAAGTCCGTGCATTCTTAGCACAACTCATATGCAATTTGTACAGGGCTGTACTTGAATATGATTGCTGGTGAGGTCTATCGGGAGAAAATGGAATGTGTCAGTTTTGCTTTCGGGCGAAATAGAAGATAGATATCATTGTTTACTGACTTGTCTGTTTACTGCAACAAGATATCATTGTTTACTGACTTGTCTGTTTACTGCAACATACTGCTGTGGAAATAAACATGGTGGCCTCGTAAATCAGTCATCCTGTGTGTTATGAAACTTGCAGTGCCTGCCAACCACACACGTAAGGATATCCAAACTGACCCCAATTACAGGTACCTTCTTGTCCTGTTGTAATGGGGGTTAGTCGAGTGGTTCGAGTTCGTTCACTCGGCGGAATACCAGTTCGATTCTTCACATGCGTACGATGTTTGCGCATTTCTAATGTCTCCCTTCTTAATTGTGCTGGAAGCGGCGTAAAATAGTACTCATTCCTTGTATGTGATTCGGCCCAGCATTGAGACTGTCGTGTGTAACTTAACTGAACGGTGGTGATGTAGGGTCCTCAATGGTTGGTTGGTGTTTAACGCTGCACTCAGAAATATTCCGGCTATATGGCGGCGGTCTGTACATAATAGAATCAGACAATCCAGTGATCAACAGCATGAGCACCGTTCCACGCGACTGAGATACGATGACATGTGTCAACCAAGTCAGGGGGTAAGAGAGATGACCCAGATAGCATTCAGACGTTGGCCCAACGTTGACAATGGTTTTGCCAACATTGCCAATGTTGGGCCAACGTCCGAATGCTATCTGGGGGGATGATGGACAAATCAATTCATATTTTAACAAAACAGAGGCATTATTACTAGGGCCCGTGTGTGATTTTCAAAATCCGTCAATTTTTTTTTTTATTATTCATTTATTTGGTCGAGATGTTTATTGATGTTAACAATTCACCAATTACCAAGGTGATGCGTTGTTAACATACAATACCGCAGATATCTGCGTCACTTCTCTTAATTCTGCTCATCTTTTTAAACTAATATGTCATGGAACTTTGGTATTCATATTTCAAACACACCTTATACAAATTTGATATGAAGACTGAAATAACATTACCTGTAATTCTCTTATGTGTATGTGTACATGTCTGGTTCGACAGAAGGGTTCTGCATGGACGCCACATATAATGCAAGGGAGGTAACTCGCAATGTTTCCTTCACGCTGAAGCCATTCTCTCCGCGCTGAATCCGATGGTTCGATTCGGGGAAAAATATTTTTGTACAGTTGAAAAAGCCCACCTAAAACGATACTTTTCTTTAGTTACATTTTACTTTTACTGACACGTGAATGATCCAAAACTGTGTACTCGCCTTTCCGTACCTTATTTAATATGTGATCAATTATTTATTTGTTTACAGATAATCACAATGGGTGGGTGTGCATCTAAAAACAAACAACCAAAGGAAGAGGCCTACAAGCCGGCTAATGCTCCGTCCAGTCAGCCGGAGTTTGAGGAGATCGTACCGGAAGTAAAAGCGGACGTTGCAGCAAGCAAGCCCCTGTTGAGGGCTAACGGGTCGGCTTCAGCGGCTGACGGCGACAAACGGGGTGGGTATTGCAGTAACATCCAACTCGGCCGCTTGTATTTACTTAATAGCAGAAGCAGCCCAGTCATCCCCGCAGTTCGCTGTGCAGAGTTACGTCCCTTAGGCGTGCCAGAAACCAACGATAGTGGGTTCGAATCCAAACCCTGATTTTTCCAGGAGTGTGAATACCATACGCATGTTGGTAGGTTTACCAGAAGATGTTTTAAGATCTGCATCGATTCGGGTTTCCCTGACCCGTGAAGGTCCAGGTTAGAATGAATCTTCAGTAACCCATGCTGGTCGTAAGAGGCGATTGCTTGTGATTGCACAACTAAATCTGATTGCAACCAATCACGAATCCTGAACACTCGCAATATGAAAGTGACGTACTAGAACAAAGGTTCGTGGGAAGATATGACAAGTAACCTCTATGGGAAGAGAATGGTAACTGAAGTGCATACAGGTTAAATATAATAACCAAAGGGTAACAATTCAATTCTGAATTCGCGCCTGTATAATTGGTAATTGAACAGATTGTCCAGGCCCTGCAGTGCGGATTTCGCGGGTACATACCCCAGTGGAGACACGCATTTACGTCTCAGGTTTCTGTCATCATAGTGAATGATTGAAAAAGTGATATTCCGTCATTGATAATACAACAAATTAAATATGCAATGCACGACCAAAGACAAAAAGCTGTTGCTTAAGATCATATCTATTCCTTAAGTGAGTTGAAATACGGAACGACTTTCTGCGTACATACAAGAATATATCCAGGTCTGACGTCAGTCAGCGCTACACTCACGAGGACAATGTTATTGTTGTCCAACTTGTTAACTTACCACGGTCGACTGAACTTCATTGGGATTGCAGTGGCTTGAGAAGCTGGACATGTTTATTTGGTCGTCGCTGCTGATCTCTCTCCATTATAAAGCAATGCTGTATTGACGAGCTACACGTTATGGGACCCGCCCTTTAACAGCTATTGTCAGTACATTGTTCTGTTACAGTACACGGACAAATGGAAACATGCGCTGATCAGTCTCTCGTGTCCTTCAGTACTGGCTGATGTGATCGGTACAATACAGTCCAAGTTATGTCTCATTAAGTTGAGATTCTGGAAAACATTAAGTCAATCGTTCAGTATCTCTAGTGTCGTTTAGGTGAACATTAATTCACGTGTTTTGATTCTCTATGGCAGTACATAGCGACAACATGCCACGTCTTAGCTGTCCCATCTTTCGCGGGTGTTATGTCTGAGGTGAGGTGAGGTGAAATTGGGTTTAACGTCGTGCTTGAGAATATTTCGCTCATATGACGACGTGCATGCGTGTGTATGTGTATGTGCGGCTGCTTGTACTAGCCCAGACTGAAGCTGGTTTTATAGTGCTAGCCCCACTGAGATACCATGCCGCAGTGAAGCATGAATACCCCACTCAGACACATTATACTGACTCCGAGCCGACCAGTCCTTGTTGTACCCATTAATGCCGAGCGCCAGGCAGGGACCAACAAGTACCATATTTTAACGTCTTTTGGTATTACGCGGCCGGGGATCGAACCCGCGACCTTCCGCTCTCCGGGCGGACGCTCTAACCACTACACCACGGAGGCGGTCGTTATGCCTGAGCCTGGGCCCTCAAAGCGACATCCATCGTACCTAAAACTTAATATCAAATGTTTATTTTATGACAATACTACCCTCATTCCTAATTAATTACATTATCACCTATTTCAGTGTTGTATGTTACTTCAATAAATTCGATATTTATTTATAAACTCTATATAGCTTTATCGTGATATCTGTACTTTTAATGTATATGACATTGTAGTTCGTAAGATTTGTACCATGACCCTTAGGTATGTTCGATCAAGACATTTGTTTTTATTTATCAAGTCTTTAATTGGAGGATAAAGGTGACGGAAAGGGTGACAAGGTCTGAGCAGCATCAGTTGACAGTCACCTGTTTTTTACGGACAGTTTAATAATGTCTAGGGACTGATCTAATTAATTTGGATTTTATGTAAAGTGAGTGAGTGAGTTGGGTTTAACGCCGCTTTTAGCAATATTCCAGCAATATCACGGCGGTTTATGTAGAGACGACCTTTACCGGATGCATTCCCATGGAAGAAAGGCATGACATCCCCGAGGAATTATACGTTTTTTTCAGAACAATCATCATGGAAAGGTTTAAAGTGTGGCATTTCTGTTTCAGAGTATCGGAACTCTGTCGGTCCGGGTGGAGTGATTCTACCCAATCAACCACCAGTAAAAGATGAGGCAAGTTGTTTGAAATGATGAAATGTTGATGTTGATGCTTTAACCCTGATCAAAGCGTTTTGAGCAGTTTTTACTTCTCTTAGTCTCTTTTATTTGGTTTTCTAGTTATACCTTAGTTTATTAGATAATAGAAAGTTTAGATGCGATTTTAAATTTGAACCCAGTATACATTGAAACAGACTTATTGCTCCATATACTGTTCAGTGTGTAGAGGCAACCGATCGATTTGTTCATATCAGTATATGTTCTATATCGTCATGCTGGTAATTACTTTCAGTGAGTGAGTTTTGGTTTTAGGCCGCTTCTTATAATATTCCAGCAATATCACGGCAGGGAACACCAGAAATGGGCATCACACATTGTACCATTTGCTTTGCAGTATCCGGGCGGTGGGGTAGCCTAGTGGTTAAAGCGTTGGCTCGTCACGCCGAAGACCCGGGTTCGAATCCCCACATGGGTGCAATGTGTGAAGCCCATTTCTGGTGTCCCCCGCCCCGATGTTGCTGGAATATTGCTAAAAGCGGCGTAAAACCAAACTCAGTCAGTCAGTCAGTAGTTTCAGTATCAACGTTGAATGATGATAATATTAGTATGAATATACAACGTTTCTATTCTGTGGAAGCGGACGTTTTGACATAGATTGTGTTGTCGTTGTCAAGCAAGTGCTACATGAGAAAATATACGTGTATATACATGAGTTGTGTACAACTCTTTATTCTGTGAAAGGCGACCATTCACATGTATATATTCTCTCAATTTTTTCTCATGTATCACTTCCTTGACAACGACATTAGAATCAATGTCAAAACGTCGCCTATCACAGAATAAAGAAGTTATATATCCATGAAAATATTATCATCATTCTTCATTCTTCAACTTCTAAAATGCCCATCAAAGAAGTACCAATGTAATTGAACGATCTATTTCCTTTGTTTATAAGGATAGTGTAATTTGGGTTTGTTTACACCTGTATCGGGTAATGGTGTGGGTTTGTTTACACCTGTATGGGGTAATGGTATGGGTTTGTTTACACCTGTAACGGGTAATGATGTGGGTTTGTTTACACCTGTATGGGGTAATGATGTGGGTTTGTTTACACCTGTATGGGGTAATGGTGTGGGTTTGTTTACACCTGTATGGGGTAATGATGTTGGTTTGTTTACACCTGTATGGGGTAATGATGTGGGTCTGTTTACACCTGTATGGGGTAATGATGTGGGTTTGTTTACACCTGTATGGGGTAATGATGTGGGTTTGTTTACACCTGTATGGGGTAATGAGTGGGTCTGTTTACACCTGTATGGGGTAATGATGTGGGTTTGTTTACACCTGTATGGGGTAATGATGTTGGTTTGTTTACACCTGTATGGGGTAATGATGTGGGTCTGTTTACACCTGTATGGGGTAATGATGTGGGTTTGTTTACACCTGTATGGGGTAATGATGTGGGTCTGTTTACACCTGTATGGGGTAATGATGTGGGTCTGTTTACACCTGTATGGGGTAATGATGTGGGTTTGTTTACACCTGTGTGGGGTAATGATGTGGGTTTGTTTACACCTGTATGGGGTAATGATGTGGGTTTGTTTACACCTGTATGGGGTAATGATGTGTAAACAAGCTACCTACCAACTCCTGTATCGGATATCAATATAACCTGAAACACCGAATAAGCTCGTACAGCTGTTATAATCGCTTTTAGATACTCTGTCTTGGTATCAACATCTCATACAGAACCTTTCAAACTTTCAGGCTGATCCTTCCATCCCCTTCATTGACGCTTCTGAGGATGAACTGGAGGGTCATTCCACCCCAGCTAAGTCCCTCTTTTCCGGGAACCTGTCCAAGGTTGGGGAGGTGGCGTCTGACGTCAAGGTGTCTGTAGAAGCAGCAGCTGCAGCTGGGGTGCAGGAGGTCTCAGATAAAGCAGCTTCAGAGGCAGAAGCTGCAGAGGCAGCTTTTGAATCTGCCAAAGAAAAAGCCAAGGAGAAATTGACAGAGCTGAAGCAAAATGTTGCGGAAATCAGCCCTGTGACGGTGGCTCAAGTCCAGTCTGTGTTTTCTGGAAACGACTCCGCTACCGGAGACACCAACGGGGAACTGGCAGTTGTGAAGGAAGATGCAATTGAGGAGAAAGCCGGAGGTCTTGTGGACGAGGTGATGAAGAGCGTTGAAGACAAAACAGCTAATGAGAGTCTCGTAGACGATGTCTTGAAAGCTGCCATGCCGGAGGTGGTCACCCAGGATGACGAATCAGAACCGTCTTCAACCGTTGATGCCGTGAAACAGAAAGCAAGCGAAACGCTTGACTCTGCCGTTTCCTTCGGCAAGGAAGCACTTCCGTCAACTGATGCTGTCCAGGAGACTGTCCAGGAGACTGTTCAGGAGACTGTCCAGAACGGAGTGTCATCCTTGCAGTCTTTTGTAGAACAGGCCAAAGGTGGTACGTGATTTAAACTAGGCCATCGATCATTACCCATTACACGATCTCAACACTCGTAATCTGATTCCTATTTTGTGCACGACACAGATAAATTAACACTAGTTAGGTGATGAACAGGGCAGTGACACCTAAACGTAGCAGGGTGATAATAGGACTAGGCCGGGCCTGAAATGACTCGATGACTGCCTTCACAATACTCTATCATATCGTAATTCCATACATAATGGTCCAAACTGGCTACAGCCTTTTAGGACGATTTCCTGAATGATGCATGTGAATGAGGGAAAGGCTATCTCGAGAGGGGCGGTGGGGTAGCCTAATGGTTAAAGCGTTGGCTCGTCACGCTGAAGATCCGGGTTCGAATCCCCACATGGGCACAATGTGTGAAGCCCATTTCTGGTGTCCCCCGCCGTGATGTTGCTGGAATATTGCTAAAAGCGGCGTAAAACCAAACTCAGTCAGTCAGTCAGTCGAGTTGTAAGCAGTTAGCGGTCACGTAATGCTGTAGGATATACCGCCATGAGGTTTGTTAAGTATTGATATTGACGTAAACAGTAAATTGGCAACCGCTGGATATTGGATTAGGTTCATTGTTGCCTGTTTACCCTAAGAAGTGTTACTTAGATTAGATGTCCCTTTGTAGGAGTTGCCTCGCTTAGCGAGGTCAGGACAAAAGCAATAGTTAGCTTTAGTGTTTCATAACCAGGTGTTCGCTTCCTCGTGTTGTAACTGTCTACAATTAGTCAGTGGTTCGATCCCTGACCGCAGGATACCCAAAATCGTTAACAGATGGTACTTGTTGATGCCCTGGCTGGCTTGTCGACTCGAAGTCAACATAATGTGTCTGAGTGTGGTCCCCCGGTGGTCAGCACTGCTAATAATCCGGGCTGGTACAGGGACCAACCCACAAGTTCATCTTGATCTCTGTATAAGTGAAATACCCTTGACGTAACTGATGGGTATTTTGACAGTGACGATATGTTTGTTTACTACAGAGTTCACGGGCTTCCGGTCGTCCTTGCTGGGCAAAACAGAAGACGCCGCTAGCCAGGAGCAGATAACCAAGACCAGCGAGTCTGTTGGGTACATATACTCTCCGCAGGTCTCAGGTGTTGGGTTCAGGGTCGGGGACAAGTACATCATGACAGCATACAACCTCATCAGAGACATCATCGGTGAGTAACGTCTCGCATACCGTGAAGATTTGGGATAGATTTGCTCTTCAGCATGCAATGCTTGTCAGGCGACTACAAGGTCAGACTCGCTGACTTGATAGCCACATGTCATCATATCCCAATTGCATATATATATATATCGAATCTCGTCCACACTGCTCGATGATTTACAGACCGCCGCCATACAGCTGTAATATTGCTGAGTGCGTCAAACAACAAACATAACGTCATGCACATCAGAGACATCATCGGTAGATAACGTCACACACATCAGCTACATCATCGGTCGGTAACGTCACGCACCTTAGCGACATCATCGGTAGGTAACGTCACGCACACTTTAACGACATCATCGGTAGGTAACGTCACGCACCTTAGCAATATCATCAGTAGGTAACGTAACACACATCAGCTACATCATCGGTATGTAACGTCACACACATCATAGACATCATCGGGAAGTAACGTCATGTATTTCAGAGACATCCCCGATAAAAATGGAAAGAGCACCTTCAGGAAGTATCCTTTTTACTGCAGATGATCAAATTTGACCATGTTGTTACAGTCAGGGTAAGCTCCGGCAGTAAGATGACGATATTTAGTCTATTTAGCAAGCAGCGAACATCAACTAAATAAACGTACAGATGTGGTACTTGAAGAGCTATGGACGTGTTCCAGATTTGTTGGCTTGATCGTGCTGAATGTGACTGTGGCTGGAGTGTTGTCAGGTGTGTTGTTGGAATGACACTGAAGTGGACGTAAAATCTCTGTTTCTCTGTTACAGCTAATATGGGGACCTCAGAACAACAAATGTTCAACAACAAGGAAATCTGGATTCAATTTGAATACCTCCAAATGGGGGAATATGAATTCGACAACCTGACCAGATTCAAGTTTGTCGCCATGCCCTATACAAACCCAGACCTGGACGTGGCCATCCTGGAACTAGAAAGTCACGAAATGAAGACCTTGCCGCCGCCTCTTGCCAGTTTCTCCGTCATCAGCGAGCATGGGAAAGTGGAGTTTGTTAGCCACGATGGTAACCCAACCAAGAGACGAGACCCGTCCAGCCTTGCTGCTCATCCAACGGACACCGAGGTTGAGAATGCGGTGGAATGGGCTCGCGGTAAGCGCTACCCAGGCACTGGCTTCCAGGGCCTGTCTGACCCAAACAAGCTCCAGTTCCATGGGCCTCTTCATCAGTGTACATCCGGGTCCCCAGGTGTAGTTGTTGATGGTAATGAGCTTTATGTTGTTGCTTTCCTGACAAAGTCCTTCCCGAACTTCTACTGGAACCTGGAGATTGATGAGCGGGAGAGTATCCCGGAAGGTTACCTCCTGGATGAAGCGGTCAGCACCTCGGCTGTGTACTTGCACCTCAAGGAACAGGAGCGCCTGTCTGAACTCTGTAATAATATCTTTGGTCACCCTGTTGAAAAGCAGTCGTGAAGATAGAGCATCCGAGGTAAATCATATATCCTATATTGTACGAAGACACGATGGGTTTTAATCGCGATGAGCTCAGAATCCAGCGACTAGGACAATATTTTCCGTGGTATATTTTTCTGCTGAAACCTTCTAAAATGTACGAAAACATATATATTACACACTCAAAGTATGTAACTCGGTATAGTTTTCGAATCTAGAATATCCATGCATGCTCAAATCAGGTTGTAATACAGCTACATTATGTATTTACAAAATGTCCACTTGTTGGAATTGTATTCAGCATCAGGTAAATTTGTTTTATCAATAATACAATCAAGAACTCTCACATTACATACATTTTTTCAGTGACTCGGCTTTGCAAATGCTTCCAAACACGTACTAATGGTACTAATTTGCATGTAGCTGTTTTCGGATACCATCGCAAGCGTTTATTCCATGGCTCATTGATGACTTTTCTTGAGAGGTATATGAGCATCTTTTTGTCGAAGATATATATACTGTCAACCTCATGGTGCATACACTGTAATCAACGGAAGATATAGACATAAAGGATATCGATAGAAAAATCAAATTGTTTTAACTGGGCATCGCCTGTACGACATGAGCCTCTATTACCAGTTCCTCCATCGGTAAGACTTGCTAAGGGTCTTTATAAAAGCCCTCGTTGATTGATAAAGCACCAGTAATCAATATTGACCCAAGATTAAAGTCTTGTTATGTAAATATGGAATGTGTTCTTTCTGTTATGAAAGATACGTCTTTTTATATTTTGAGATATATTTTAGAATATATTTTGTTTTAAGGACTATTCTACTACGAACGTTTTAGTGCTTTGACTTTGGTTCAGTTACAAATATTTATCCAATCTTCGTGCAATAAGTGATGATTTTTTTGTTAATTTAACGAACCTTGGTCATCGTGTATATTTGGTATTTGTGCCAATATCCTGATGTTTCGTCAGTGTATTGTGTTTATCTGAAATAGTTTCACGGTTGTGGCTTCATATTTCGTGTCGTGTTTCACATAGCCATACCACTTGCCAAACACAGAACGTCATGCTGAACTATTTTATTATAAATCGTATGAAATTACTGTTATTGATGTAACCTACATCACACTGGCGTTGACAATATGTATAGCAACGAAGTCGCACGTTTACATTACATGTACCATACTGTTAGTGAAATTATGACAGTATGCTGTCGCTATGGCAACAATGGTTTATTACAGACGAGTTACCTCATCAACTTAGAGATATATATAAATGTTTTAAAGTTTGGAATAAGCGATTCCTACATATATTTTAATATAAATGATGTACATATTCGTAAAGCTTCGATTATCCAGTGTATAATATCCCATTTCTGTTATGATAAATACCGGGCCTATTTACCTGCAGAACATTGAACACAATTAGAGTACCACGACGGTAAATATAGCTGTCCAGTCACTCTCTCGTGAGTGAAGGACATTTTGCACTTAGTGATAAACTAAATGCAGATTGTGACGTCACTTCCGAAACAATTCTGTGGAGGAGAAAGGTCCTCGCTAATTATGTAAATAGGATGGAGACATCATTCACAGGATATCGAGGCTAATATTGGTAGTAATAGAAGGTTTGAACTCGTGTATTGCGCATACGCGGAAACCTCGTCAACTCGACTCTTCAACTGCAATTATGATTGTGTAACCAATCACAATGGCACTCTACGTTTCTTGAGCCTGGGCTTACTCGATTGATTCGACCACCCCGAAGACTTCGAGTTAAGGAGTTTCAATTTAGTGACAACCAAGGTAGTTTAGCGCTTAATGTCGATAATCTTTCAGATTACGATCTGGCTTTGTCAAGAACTAAAGAGTAAACGATTTCGTTTTCAAGCAAGATTACCATTTTCGTTTCATGTCTTAGTTCAGCGTCAACATACGAGTCTAATAGCTTACGTTCTGTCTACTCATGACGTCATCAGTCCTGGTTCATGTGAGCTTCGAGTCCATTTTGTCACGTAACAAGTCCATCTATCAAACCATCAGACAATAGACATTACCATAATTGTAATACAAGCATAATTAGATACAATGCCATCGAAAGAGGCCAAGGATTACAATACAATTGCACCTTGTCCGAACCTCGCAACAACGGACACACTTATTCCGGACATGTAGAATTGGGAACAAATATTTTGTAATTTTTAGTATCCTCACGAAGAGTGTCTGTGCCTGTAAGCACGCATGTAAGCATGTAAGCGTGGAACCACGTGACTGTTCCAAGGGACTCGCAGTTCTGTTTTCTTTAGTTGTTAGTATTGATATGGCAGCACCGTTCATGTGACAATTTGTATGTACCTTTTAATACTCCTCTGCTTTTATCTTGGTAATGGACTAGCAGCTGTTGTTTTGTTTTGTTTTTTCTAGATTGTTGTGTACATACACGATCACATGTTACATCTGTTGCATCAGTTTGATTTTGATATGCCTTTTTGCTTATTGATTATTTACAGTAGACAACTGTGTTATTGTGTATTGAAGTAACGTGGGGCCAAGTGGTTTTGGGTAACAAGAGATGTCTTACTGAATTGTATAGAGACGGCGATGTTGCAGTTTTCGTAAACCGTCAATTATCCGTGGCAACAGGTTCCAATGGGCTTTGATCACTGGCAGTTAGAGATGGCACTGGGTGTCTCCTAGAGACAAACACGCCCTGCTCTACCGCTGTCACCAGGTACTTGTGAAAGGAAAAGCTCACCATACTTTACGATAGCACCGTCACTCAACAGAAACGCAATTCCTTTAGAATCGCACTGATCAGATACTAGTGGTCCACTTCCGGTTTAGTGCTGTGACTGTCGTGTCACTAGCATATGGAAGCTCTACGGTTGATACGTGGGATCAGTCCCAGTGGTCTAGACGTATGGGTAATGCATGCGGACTGGGAATGCATTTTCCGAAAATTGTTTCTCAATAAATTGTTCTCCTTCTCCAAATCAATATATCAGATTCGACAGTCAATGGAGAGCGTTCAGTGTGACGAATAGGACCATATTTTGCCTTCACGTCTTACGCCCACCATGGACTCGTGGAATTCCCTCTCCCCTTAAGTCAGAATAATGGTCTACACCCTAATCTATTCCTTGTTCACCGGAACCGTTGTTAGGTTATGTTATTGGTTTTATTCATTTGTCATGGAATTTGGAGAATTGTTGTGTTTGCTTTGAAAATCTTTTGCAGCTTCGCTATCCAAAAACTAGACAGCTTTCCACGTAGAGTGTTGCATACAATATACTAAACATTCTCTATGTATATATGGCACAGCAGAAACTCTATGGTATCTGTGGCAACAAGAGAAAATTGATTAGAGTTTTTAATTAGAATCGCTTTTGTAAAAGGAACAAAGTCTTTCATGGCAACTGGAGTGCAAAGACATTTTCTTTGGCATATTCATATTATTGACATGTGTGTACCCCATGTGTAACGATGTAATGGGAGAATTCTTTGAGGATTTTTTAATTCGTACTATACATAATAATGTTCAAGATACGCCTTTCGATTCATGTTGAGAATTTTTCAAAGTGATGGGTTACATGTTATGTTCAATAGTATATTAATTGAAATCCAGTACATGTAAATAAAAATGTAATTACGCAATCTAATTTGTCGGGTCTACAGGTGAAGATATTTGATTAAATATGTTTTAAAACCAAAAGTTATTTTTTGACCGTAATTGGTTATTCATTTACATAATGTTTTTTGTGATTCGTATTTCATATGAAAAGACTGATTGCATATTCGCATTTTTATATCATTGCTGCTCGATCGCAGTTTCTTTGTAACATGACACATAGATGAATAAATTTGTAAAGCTATTGTATAAGATACCTGTATTCATTTCCAACAAGAGTTACTTGCTCAGGGAGTCTATTGAGTGAGTGAGTGACGGTTTAATGCCGCTTACAGCAGCAGCCAGTAATATCGCGCAGGGGGACACCAGAAATGGGATTCACACATTGCACCCATGGGAGAATCGAACCCGGGTCTTCTGCGTGACGAGCGAACACATTAACCACTGAGCTACCCCGCTGCCCCTGAGAGATGTGCACTGTAATTATGGGGGTAGGAAATACTCACGGATGTGAGTTGTCCCACCAGGATTGTTCTCGCCATGGATGGAATGTGGGTCGGTGGCTTTGGACTCACTGAACATGCATCATCAGACATTCACCTCTTGCCTAACTTCTAGAAAGAAACAATTGACAGGCATCACGCACAAAGTGGTGACATCATTTCGCAGTGTTTGGACCACGTTGAGAATTGTTGAAATCAATCTCTCACCAACTCATCCATTATGTTATTCTTCAGCCACCTCCGTTTCTTTTAAAATCTACAGGGCTACAGGGTGAGAGCCACGGGAATGGATCCAAGGGTTGTGTAGGTTTACCGAAATCCCTGGAGATATGGAAGACGGAGAGGGCTATAGGGTGAGAGCCACGGGAATGGATCCAAGGATTGTGTAGGTTGACAGAAATCCCTGGAGATATGGAAGACGGAGAGGGCTATAGGGTGAGAGCCACGGGAATGGATCCAAGAGTTGTGGAGGTTTACAGAAATCCCTGGAGATATGGAAGACGGAGAGGGCTATAGGGTAAGAGCCACGGGAATGGATCCAAGTGTTGTGTAGGTTTACCGAAATCCCTAGAGATATGGAAGACGGAGAGGGCTATAGGGTAAGAGCCACGGGAATGGATCCAAGAGTTGTGGAGGTTTACCGAAATCCCTGGAGATATGGAAGACGGAGAGGGCTATAGGGTGAGAGCCACGGGAATGGATCCAAGGGTTGTGGAGGTTTACCGAAATCCCTGGAGATGTGGAAGACAGAGAGTGCTATAGGGTAAGAGCCACGGGAATGGATCCAAGGATTATCCTAGAGATATGGAAGATGGAGAGGGCTATAGGCATTCTCTTCCCACAGAGATTACTTGTCATATCTTCCTACGAACCTCTTTTCTAATACGGCCACATTTCCCGGCTCTCATAAAATCCCCTAGCGGCACAAAATCGCAACACAAATTGTCTCCCTTCTTTCTATCCAATCAGAACACGTGTTAGATCGACTTAGATCGAACTTGACTAATACAAGCAAATGTGGGGCCACAAATATCCCTCCTCAGCCGTGGACTTGTCTTGATGTGACACACAAGATATTTAATGGCTAGCTTAACGAGGGCGATTGAAACGCCATTGATCCGCTATTTACATGACTGAGTTCTGTCTTTAAGACACGTTTGCGCATTGCGCAGGTGAAGAGGTTCTAGTTTTCCCGAAGCATACGGAAATTACCGAGGCCTTGCGAATGATCACTTTTGAAACAACGTCGCTGATTGCACAACTAAATCTGATTGCAACCAATCATGAATTCTAAACACTCGTACCATGAAAGGGCCGTATTAGAACAGAGGTTCGTAGGAAGATATGACAAGTAATCTCTGTGGGAAGAGAATGGGCTATAGGGTATGAGCCACGGGAATGGATCCAAGTGCTAGTGTAGGTTGACCGAAATCCCTGGAGATATGGAAGACGGACAGGGCTATAGGGTAAGAGCCACGGGAATGGATCCAAGGGTTGTGGAGGTTTACCGAAATCCCTAGAGATATGGAAGACGGAGAGGGCTATAGGCATTCTCTTCCCACAGAGATTACTTGTCATATCTTCCTACGAACCTCTTTTCTAATACGGCCACATTTCCCGGTTCTCATAAAATCCCCTAGCGGCACAAAATCGCAACACAAATTGTCTCCCTTCTTTCTATCCAATCAGAACACGTGTTAGATCGACTTAGATCGAACTTGACTAATACAAGCAAATGTGGGGCCACAAATATCCCTCCTCAGCCGTGGACTTGTCTTGATGTGACACACAAGATATTTAATGGCTAGCTTAACGAGGGCGATTGAAACGCCATTGATCCGCTATTTACATGACTGAGTTCTGTCTTTAAGACACGTTAGCGCATTGCGCAGATGAAGAGGTTCTAGTTTTCCCGAAGCATACGGAAATTACCGAGGCCTTGCGAATGATCACTTTTGAAACAACGTCGCTGATTGCACAACTAAATCTGATTGCAACCAATCATGAATTCTAAACACTCGTACCATGAAAGGGCCATATTAGAACAGAGGTTCGTAGGAAGATATGACAAGTAATCTCTGTGGGAAGAGAATGGGCTATAGGGTATGAGCCACGGGAATGGATCCAAGTGCTAGTGTAGGTTGACCGAAATCCCTGGAGATATGGAAGACGGAGAGGGCTATAGGGTGAGAGCCACGGGAATGGATCCGAGGGTAATGGAGGTTTACCGAAATCCCTAGAGATATGGAAGACGGAGAGGGCTATAGGGTGAGAGCCACGGGAATGGATCCAAGAGTTGTGTAGGTTTACCGGAATCCCTAGAGATATGGAAGACGGAGAGGGCTATAGGGTGAGAGCCACGGGAATGGATCCAAGTGTAGGTGTACCGAAAGGTTTACATAGGAAATCCCTGGAGATATGAAGATATGGAAGACGGAGAGGGCTATAGGGTGAGAGCCACGGGAATGGATCCAAGGGTTTGTGTAGGTTTACCGAAATCCCTGGAGATATGGAAGACGGAGAGGGCTATAGGGTGAGAGCCACGGGAATGGATCCAAGTGTTGTGTAGGTTTACCGAAATCCCTGGAGATATGGAAGACGGAGAGGGCTATAGGGTGAGAGCCACGGGAATGGATCCAAGGGTTGTGTAGGTTTACCGAAATCCCTGGAGATATGGAAGACGGAGAGGGCTATAGGGTGAGAGCCACGGGAATGGATCCAAGAGTTGTGTAGGTTTACCGGAATCCCTGGAGATATGGAAGACGGAGAGGGCTATAGGGTGAGAGCCACGGGAATGGATCCAAGGGTTGTGTAGGTTTACCGAAATCCCTGGAGATATGGAAGACGGAGAGGGCTATAGGGTGAGAGCCACGGGAATGGATCCAAGGGTTGTGTAGGTTTACCGAAATCCCTGGAGATATGGAAGACGGAGAGGGCTATAGGGTGAGAGCCACGGGAATGGATCCAAGAGTTGTGTAGGTTTACCGAAATCCCTGGAGATATGGAAGACGGAGAGGGCTATAGGGTGAGAGCCACGGGAATGGATCCAAGGGCTAGTGGGTTTACCGAAATCCCTGAAGACATGGAAGACGGAGAGGGCTATAGGGTGAGAGCCACGGGAATGGATCCAAGGGTTGTGTAGGTTTACCGAAATCCCTGGAGATATGGAAGACGGAGAGGGCTATATAGGGTGAGAGCCACGGGAATGGATCCAAGAGTTGTGTAGGTTTACCAGAAATCCCTGGAGATATGGAAGACGGAGAGGGGCTATAGGGTGAGAGCCACGGGAATGGATCCAGTGGTTGTGTAGGTTTACCGAAATCCCTGGAGATATGGAAGACGGAGAGGGCTATAGGGTGAGAGCCACGGGAATGGATCCAAGAGTTGTGTAGGTTTACCGAAATCCCTGGAGATATGGAAGACGGAGAGGGCTATAGGGTGAGAGCCACGGGAATGGATCCAAGGGTTGTGTAGGTTTACCGGAAATCCCTAGAGATATGGAAGACGGAGAGGGCTATAGGGTGAGAGCCACGGGAATGGATCCAAGGGTTGTGTAGGGTTTACCGAAATCCCTAGAGATATGGAAGA
Organism: Haliotis rubra; assembly: GCF_003918875.1. Lineage (NCBI taxonomy): Eukaryota > Metazoa > Mollusca > Gastropoda > Lepetellida > Haliotidae > Haliotis > Haliotis rubra. The sequence continues at coordinate 619,349 of NW_025767318.1, forward strand.
CGGAGAGGGCTATAGGGTGAGAGCCACGGGAATGGATCCAAAGCTAGAGTTGTGTAGGTTTACCGAAATCCCTGGAGATATGGAAGACGGAGAGGGCTATAGGGTGAGAGCCACGGGAATGGATCCAAGAGTTGTGTAGGTTTACCGAAATCCCTAGAGATATGGAAGACGGAGAGGGCTATAGGGTGAGAGCCACGGGAATGGATCCAAGAGTTGTGTAGGTTTACCGAAATCCCTAGAGATATGGAAGACGGAGAGGGCTATAGGGTAAGAGCCACGGGAATGGATCCAAGTGGTTGTGTAGGTTTACCGAAATCCCTGGAGATATGGAAGACGGAGAGGGCTATAGGGTGAGAGCCACAGGAATGGATCCAAGGGTTGTGTAGGTTTACCAGAAATCCCTGGAGATATGGAAGACGGAGAGGGCTATAGGGTGAGAGCCACGGAATGGATCCAAGAGTTGTGTAGGTTTACCGGAATCCCTGGAGATATGGAAGACGGAGAGGGCTATAGGGTAAGAGCCACGGGAATGGATCCAAGAGTTGTGTAGGTTTACCGGAATCCCTAGAGATATGGAAGACGGAGAGGGCTATAGGGTGAGAGCCACGGGAATGGATCAAGGGTTGTGTGGGGTTTACCGAAATCCCTGGAGATATGGAAGACGGAGAGGGCTATAGGGTGAGAGCCACGGGAATGGATCCAAGGGTTGTGTAGGTTTACCGAAATCCCTGGAGATATGGAAGACGGAGAGGGCTATAGGGTGAGAGCCACGGGAATGGATCCAAGAGTTGTGGAGGTTTACCGGAAATCCCTGGAGATATGGAAGACGGAGAGGGCTATAGGGTGAGAGCCACGGGAATGGATCCAAGGGTTGTGTAGGTTTACCGAAATCCCTGGAGATATGGAAGACGGAGAGGGCTATAGGGTGAGAGCCACGGGAATGGATCCAAGAGTTGTGTAGGTTTACCGAAATCCCTGGAGATATGGAAGACGGAGAGGGCTATAGGGTGAGAGCCACGGGAATGGATCCAAGGGTTGTCAAAGACACGAAATCCCTGGAGATATGGAAGACACCATGGTTACCAATTGCAATGTTATGGCTGCTTTATCAATGAAAAACTGGTAAACGTATGATGTAAAACAAATTTCCCTTTGGGACAATAAAGAATTATCTTATCTATCTTATCTTAAGTCTTACTAAATACACACATCATTAAGCGTTTGAATCAGTGACGAGAGTACTCATTGTTACAAAGTACTTTCACACATTTTTTAGAAGCTCAAGAATTATTGAAAATACAGTTCTGGTATATATAGCACATCTTCGCCCGACTTCGACACTGATAACTGGGTCAATCCCTCTCTAACACGGTAAGATTTAAGTTCCAGTACATGCAGCAGCTTGAGAGAGAGGATGTCATCGATTGTATCAGTTCAGAGTTCCAGCTGCTTCAATTTCGGCAACGGTTTGCTGACAGTGTAATGCCGTCTACAGTATTATCCCACTCTTTATGCGACTAGACATGGCGGTAGCTGTTTCCAAACTGAATGATTTTAAATGTAAAAAGTGGTGTATTTGGACCCAAGAACGGCTTGTTAAATACACCACGGCCTTGTCGCTGACGATTGGTCTATGAATTTCGGCAATTCGTCACTCAGTAACAGCGACCAGGCAGTGGGTGTGGATACTCGTATTAGAAAGTAACTACTACTAAAGCGATATAACTCCGTTCAAAGAAGAGTAGACATGGCAGGTATCAACTTCCAGAGCCTCGGTATCTTTATCTCCGTTTACCAAGATGGCCAAGAGGGCTATGAAGTAAGGTGCTCTCGTGCCACACGAGTCAATGTTGCCGCTAAGACAGTAGGCATTCCGAATGAGGAGTCACGGTTAGTTATATATATGTGATAAATCGAACTGTAATGATGCATCGAACTATGCGATGGATTTACCCAATTATTGAGTCATTAATAGCGATTAATCGATGAGCAGGAAACGAAAAACTATCGAATTATCGATAGTATGTATGTCTATCATTAGTTTATAAATTGACTTTCCGTTGATAAAAGCGCAGCGCAAAATGTTTTATATGGAAGACGGAGGGCTATAGGATGAGAGCCACGGGAATGGATCCAAGAGTTGTGTAGGTTTACCGGAATCCCTAGAGATATGGAAGACGGAGAGGGCTATAGGGTTAGAGCCGCGGGAATGGATCCAAGGGTTGTGTAGGTTTACCGAAATCCCTGAAGATATGGAAGACGGAGAGGGCTATAGGGTGAGAGCCACGGAAATAGGATCCAAGTGCTAGTGTAGGTTGACGGAAATCCCTGGAGATATGGAAGACGGAGAGGGCTATAGGGTGAGAGCCACGGGAATGGATCCAAAAGTTTTGTAGGTTTACCGAAATCCCTGAAGACACGGAAGACGGGGCACGCCTCATGCAAAGCACACAACGTTGACTAATTCTGCACATTGCAGCTTATGGTATAGGGATTTTTGCCAATTTGACGCATTGGCCTTAATGACAGTAGTACACGTAAACCTGTTCAATATGTTGTGTAAATCGTGTATATGACCATGTGAAGTCGTCTTCTGAAGCCTTGGCTGGCGTCCACGTATCGACTTGTAATAGGGTGTGGAAACAGGTAATATTGACACTTCAATAAGTCTTGTAATACATCAATACCCACACTTTTAGGTATCATTTTCACAGTCTGTTGTATACCTGACATCAATTACACAATGTTTGCCACGTCTACTGATGTCCGAGAACAGCTTGAGGGCGACATACGCGGAGCATTTGTACACAAAGCATTCCCACGTCTGTGACCATTGTCAAACACAGTCAACGGTGATTTATCGGAAATTGTACCATGCTCAGACCGCGGTCTCTTTAATCTCATCCGTGGTGTATTGTCTGGTTACACCACGGTTTTGAGTTGCCTTCGACAGCAAATCTCTAATTGTCTCTTTGCAGTTTTGACCACGCCTACTGTACATTTAACAAACATAACAGTCTGTCTCAAATGGATGTAAACCTTATAAAAAGACAATCAACATTTGTTTTACTCTTTTAATGAAAATAATGATAACTGTGTCGGAAACACGGTGACTTAAAATTTAGGGGAAATACGGGCGGAAGCTCATATGTTCCAGCTAGTATTAGATGCATTAACAACAAATTCTGTGAATGACTTGTCTTTTAATTGTCAAATTCTATTCAATATCTATGTTTGTGTACTAAATTGATGTATTTATATCCTGATTATTTCATGATTACCAATTGCAATGTTATGTATGGCTGCTTTATCAATGAAAAACTGGAGAACGTATGATGTAAAACAAATTTCCCTTGGGACAATAAAGAATTATCTTATCTATCTTATCTTAAGTCTTACCAAATACACATCATTAAGCGTTTGAATCAGTCGCGAAGTACTCATTGTTATAAAGTACTTTCACAATTTTTAAACTCAAGAATTATTGAAAATACAGTTCTGGTATGTATAGCACATTCGCCCGACTTCGACACTGATAACTGGGTCAATCCCTCTAACACGGTAGATTTAGTTCCCATTATACGGCAGCTTGAGAGAGAGTGATGTCATCGATTGTATCATCCCAGAGTTCAGCACCTTCAATTTCGACAACAATTTGTGACAGTGTAATGCCGTCTACAGTATTATCCCACTCGCGACTAGACATGGCGGCTGTTTGAAACAGAATGATTTTAAATGTAAAATTCCCGCGGAGATTTCGAAATTTGAATGCAGAATGTGGGCATGGTACAAAGCAGTTACTTCCTCCATTCACTCGAGCTTGGTCCAAATACACCACGGCCTTGTCGCTGACGATTGGTCTATGAATTTGCGACAATTCATCCTCAATCAACAGCGACCAGGCAGTGGTGTATTTGGACCAAGCTCGAGTATTAGAATGTAGTAATTACTTCTAAAGCGATATAACTCCCGGTTCGAAGTAGACATGACAGGTATCAACTTTCAAACCTCAGTATCTTTATCTCCGCTTTACCATGACGGCAAGAGCGCTATGAAATGGTGCTCTCGTGGAACGCGTCGTGGCTCCATGTTACCACTATCTCACTACATGCCGAATGAGGTCACGGTTATTATATGTGTGATAAATAGGACTGTAACGATGCATCGAACTATCGATGGATTGCAGTTGTTGAGTGTCCAACAGCAATTAATCGATGGTAGAAACGAAAAACTATCGATGTATCGATAGTATGTGTGTCTATCATTAGTTTATAAATTGACTTCCGTTGATAAAAGCGCAGCGCAAAATACAGGATGTTTGGGTGCAGACTTGTAGCTTCACTGAGTTTATGTATTAAACATTTTCTTGATCTGGGTTTCAAGTTTCTTGCCAGTTATAAAGAGACTAAACTACTTGTTTTGATTTTATATAGATCAAACAGTCATTTGGGGAATAACTTGAAATGAGACAATTAAAGGAGAGAGAAACTATTGCAGTGGAGTTACAATAGTTGGTAGCAATCGCTGTCGCAGTAGTATGTATCAATAGACTATAGCTATCGCAGTAGTATGTATCAATAGACTATAGCTATTGCAGTAGTATGTATCAATAGACTATAGCTATTGCAGTAGTATGTATCAATAGACTATAGCTATTGCAGTAGTATGTATCAATAGACTATAGCTATTCAGCAGCAGTAGTATGTATATCAATAGACTATAGCCATTGCAGTAGTATGTATCAATAGACTATAGCTATTGCAGTAGTATGTATCAATAGACTATAGCTATCGCAGTAGTATGTATCAATAGACTATAGCTATTGCAGTAGTATGTATCAATAGACTATAGCTATTGCAGTAGTATGTATCAATAGACTATAGCTATTGCAGTAGTATGTATCAATAGACTATAGCTATTGCAGTAGTATGTATCAATAGACTATAGCTATTGCAGTAGTATGTATCAATAGACTATAGCTATTGCAGTAGTATGTATCAATAGACTATAGCTATTGCAGTAGTATGTATCAATAGACTATAGCTATCGCAGTAGTATGTATCAATAGACCATAGCCATTGCAGTAGTATGTATCAATAGACTATAGCTCATTGCAGTAGTATGTATCAATAGACTATAGCTATTGCAGTAGTATGTATCAATAGACTATAGCTATTGCAGTAGTATGTATCAATAGACTATAGCTATTGCAGTAGTATGTATCAATAGACTATAGCTATTGCAGTAGTATGTATCAATAGACTATAGCTATTGCAGTAGTATGTATCAATAGACTATAGCTATTGCAGTAGTATGTATCAATAGACTATAGCTATTGCAGTAGTATGTATCAATAGACTATAGCTATTGCAGTAGTATGTATCAATAGACTATAGCTATTGCAGTAGTAGTAGTATGTATCAATAGACTATAGCTATTGCAGTAGTATGTATCAATAGACTATAGCTATTGCAGTATGTATGTATCAATAGACTATAGCTATTGCAGTAGTATGTATCAATAGACTATAGCTATTGCAGTAGTATGTATCAATAGACTATAGCTATTGCAGTAGTATGTATCAATAGACTATAGCTATTGCAGTAGTATGTATCAATAGACTATAGCTATTGCAGTAGTATGTATCAATAGACTATAGCTATTGCAGTAGTATGTATCAATAGACTATAGCTATTGCAGTAGTATGTATCAATAGACTATAGCTATTGCAGTAGTATGTATCAATAGACTATAGCTATTGCAGTAGTATGTATCAATAGACTATAGCTATTGCAGTAGTATAGACTATAGCATCAATATGGACTATAGCTATTCGCAGTAGTATGTATCAATAGACTATAGCTATTGCAGTAGTATGTATCAATAGACTATAGCTATTGCAGTAGTATGTATCAATAGACTATAGCTATCGCAGTAGTATGTATCAATAGACTATAGCTATTGCAGTAGTATGTATCAATAGACTATAGCTATTGCAGTAGTATGTATCAATAGACTATAGCTATTGCAGTAGTATGTATCAATAGACTATAGCTATCGCAGTAGTATGTATCAATAGACTATAGCTATTGCAGTAGTATGTATCAATAGACTATAGCTATTGCAGTAGTATGTATCAATAGACTATAGCTATTGCAGTAGTATGTATCAATAGACTATAGCTATTGCAGTAGTATGTATCAATAGACTATAGCTATTGCAGTAGTATGTATCAATAGACTATAGCTATCGCAGTAGTATGTATCAATAGACTATAGCTATTGCAGTAGTATGTATCAATAGACTATAGCTATTGCAGTAGTATGTATCAATAGACTATAGCTATTGCAGTAGTATGTATCAATAGACTATAGCTATCGCAGTAGTATGTATCAATAGACTATAGCTATTGCAGTAGTATGTATCAATAGACTATAGCTATCGCAGTAGTATGTATCAATAGACTATAGCGCATTGCAGTAGTATGTATCAATAGACTATAGCTATAGGATAGTATGTATCAATAGACTATAGTATTGCAGTAGTATATCAATAGACTATAGCTATCGCAGTAGTATGTATCAATAGACTATAGCTATTGCAGTATGTATCAATAGACTATAGCTATTGCAGTAGTATGTATCAATAGACTATAGCTATTGCAGTAGTATGTATCAATAGACTATAGCTATCGTAGTAGTATGTATCAATAGACTATAGCTATCGCAGTAGTATGTATCAATAGACTATAGCTATTGCAGTAGTATGTATCAATAGACTATGGCTATTGCAGTAGTATGTATCAATAGACTATAGCTATTGCAGTAGTATGTATCAATAGACTATAGCTATTGCAGTAGTATGTATCAATAGACTATAGCTATCGCAGTAGTATGCATCGACGTACAATTGCCTCGTTGGGAGGTGGAACAAAACAGCATTTTGGCACGAGCTCTTAACGGTTAACACTCAGTAATAAGTCGATCACAATCACAAAACAGACACGTGGATGATCGATCTGGTCGACAAAGGGCGACAGTTGGCGCACAAGCCCGTACAATAGAATGACTGTGTAACGAAGTGCCCCTGAAACTGGAGTCAAGTGTCAGGTGTGTGGGTAGGCTCGTCGTAATCGGCTACACAGATGGGACCTGCATCCCCCACGTCCACGTGTCATCCCACGGGTTGACTGTCGCATTATTCAATAACTCACCAACTCAGTTGACAGTGGACGTTCCATTAGGAATGTGCCTCGTCAAATCCCCAGGCCTATCTTGAAAATGGAGCGATATTTATGAGTTTGGCTTTTAATGACAAATGACGTGATGGGCAGTTGGGCGCTTTAGTCAATCATCTAGCAAAAGCTGTGGTCATCTGACTACAAAGCTGAGTCCCTGTCACTCCGTTAAGCTATTTATCGCATTAAGATAAGTTATTCATTAATAATATATTCATTAATCGTAAAATAAACTAAAGTATCCGACCACAAACGGACAATAAGACAACGAATGAATGGTTTAAGATCTAACGCCAATATTTCAGCCATATTGTTACACATGATTCACTATCTATTTTATAAACGTGTCCAAGAGCGTTCGTTGGGGTGCTCTCAGATGGTGGTTCAGGATGGTGGACTAGAGACGGCAGACAAAAGTCAGCGGAGGAATTGAAGACAACAGCAGCCATTTTTATTATGGTTGGGGAACAATGGTAGAAATAATACATAAGATGGAAATCACGTGACAGAACGCACATCGCGACCGGGTGGCCAATGTTCCCGACGTGGAGACCCGCTCTGTCACATACATTCAGAAGTCGGACGGCGATTCTTCGTCGTCAACGTAGTGAGGTGTTGATTGGCATTTACTGATAGCATTAAGAATTAGGGTCCTGCCCGGAGGGGGGTTTATGATAAGAGGGCTACACCGAATGATTGCTGAATACATTAAACAGACAAAGGGGATAGAATGTCGGTGCACTTTGGATATATATTGAAACAATTATGTTGTTTGAATATATGAAGTTTTACAAAAACATACTGAAATGGTTTAATCTATGACAAACGTAACTATACTATTACAAATGCATCAATAAGTTTAATGTCTATTAGATATCCAAAATGATAAGCAATATGATTAAAAAAACTCCTGTCTATATGAAACTTTGACATAGTGATCTCTTGGTAGTGATTGAGGTGTACCCAATACAGGATCAGTAACCAGAGAGACTGACACCACACTTAGGGCCATGGAGACTTGCTGTACCTCTGTTCTACATGGTTCCAGAGCAGGATTTACACCATCCCTTTAGACGATGGTGACTACTGACAAGAGTTAGCCAGATATTATAACATATATCTGTTCTGCCATTGACATACTGGTAGATATATACTTTGAATGACGTGGGCTCACTCTCTGAGGGGGACAATACTTTTTTCCCTTCTTCACACTATAGTCCGTTTGGCTCAAAATCGGACCGATGAATTGCAATGTAACTCGAAAACTAATAAACATATAGTACTCAATGAAACGCTGATCATAATCAAAACATCATACCAACTCTGTGATTTATTTGCAGAATTTTTGTCCTAAAAATTCAAAACTTGTTTAACAAACTATCATTAAAATATTGACACAATTTACTGTTTGTTACGAGGGAGGAGTGCAGAGAAAGGGACAGCCAGGTGTTCGAGAAGCACGTTCACAGACAAAGTTAATTTTTCATTAACCTGTGCTGTGCCGTCTCCATCCGTTCTCGAACACCTGGCTGTCCCTTTCTCTGCACTCCTCCCTCGTAACAAATGGTGAACTGTGTCAATATTTTAATGATAGATTGTTAAATAACTTTTTTATTTTTAGGACAAAAATTCTGCAAAAACCTCACAGAGTTGGTATGATGTTTTGATTATGATCAGCGTTCATTGAGTATTTTATGTTTATTAGTTTTCGAGTTAGATTGCAATTCATCGGTCCGATTTTGAGCCAAACGGACTATAATTCAAGGGCACACACCACTAGCAATCTGAGCTGAACCTACCATTTTGTAAAGATTTATATTTGTGTACCAACATTTGAGTAATTAAAAGGCAAGTAATATAATAAATATTATTAATAAGATCTTTATGTCCGAAAGGTTGAAGTGCTGTGATAGAGAAAACTGAACACAGGCAACACTGCAAGACATGCTAAATTGTGATTCAGAATTCAGGATCCTCACTTCACCTTCCAAACTGCTGTCGCCCTCCACATTCGACAAGGATTGATCCACGTGTGGCATTCTGAACCTTACCACATGTACTGGAATTCATGTGGGTTTTAAAGGCACTATATCACATCACACTTTTCTAGAAATTAATAATGCATTTCTCTCAATAATACAAACCATCAGCCTTCAGGAAGCTATCATAAAACTTATTCCCAAAACAATTACGTATATAGATTACAATATTAAATTAAAAAGTTCGAATGAATTAATACAACGTTGCATTAAATCGACTCTCGCGCCCTCTACAGGCCGAGCATTATTTCAAGCGAACCCCATAGAGATATGTCCTTTGGAGCCCTCTTTACGAATATCTAACGCACAACTTGTCACTGAAACCACTTCGGCAAACACCAACAACAACGGGTGCGACAGTTTTCGATGTACTGTGGTAGCCATGGCCCTGACAGAGTTGTTCGTATAAACTGTGCGTGTTGTGACCAAGTGCCTATGGAGTGCCTGCGGCGGCGTCCGCGCATTTGTGGGTTGTGTTGCTCTTACAAATGAACATTGTCTGATCAACTTTCAAACCACCCCCTCCCAAATCCGAGCGCTGATGGTTGACCGAAATGGCGATGATTAGTGACCATAACATGAGTCACATACACGTGGTTCTCTGTGATATGTGTTAGCAGATGGCTGATGATCTGTGAGTCTGATGTGAGGTTTGATTCACCAGCAGCACAATCATGCTGTTGATCACTGGATTGTCTGGTCCAGATTCGATTATTTACAGACCGCCGCCACATAGCTGGAATATTACTGAGTGCAGCGTAAGACTAAACTCACTCACCAGCAGCAGCACAAGTCAGAACCCTGCACCTCTGCAATCTGTCTGCTAAATCACTGTTGACTTCCCCTGTTAAGTTTTCTCGTTACTCTTTTATAATGCATGGAAGCGTATTAGGACTACAGTCTAACTGTTCGATATCCTCTACATTGGTGATACGTTCCTCACGTAGAAAATACTTCCTTCAACGCAGATGCCAGTGAGTGAGTTTAGTTTTACGCCGCACTCAGCAATATTCCAGCTATATGGTGGCGGTCTGTAGATAATCGAGTTTTGACCAGACAATCCAATGATCAACAGCATGAGCATCGATCTACGCAACTGGGAACCGATGACATGTGTCAACCAAGTCAGCGAGCCTGACCATCCAATCCCATTAGTCGCCTCTTACGACAAGCATGGGTTACTGAAGATCAACATGCAGATTGCAGAATCATCTGAATAGGAGAGTTTCATCCACAGAGCTGATACGCTCATCGGTAAGTATCTTTTACGTAAATGTTAAAAATATTTTGACAGTAGCATTATTAGGTTAATAACAAGCATTGTCAATAAAGGTGACATAATCCCCGCCGCAAATTATCAAATTAAACTTATAAAGTAATGAAAGTTTAAGATGAAGCTAAATGTCAACAAAAACATCACCAGCCAACCTCTCTTGATATCTTGCTCTTTAGTTGTTCAAACACACACATATTTTCAAGACTGACTTTGACCTTGACATGAATGTCCTAGTGTATGAAATATGCAAAAATAGTACTAAAGAAATTGCTTATTGTAAAACTTCAAGGGAAGTCTTGAAAGTCTTTGAAGAAAATCCAGTGAACCGTTCTTGAAATATCTATTCAGGTTAAGATGCTGAAATCTTCAAAGTGTCGTCGTGACCCTGAAAATTATGTGAAGGTCACCAAAATTGACTGGGCCTTCCCTAGATGAAGCTTGGTGTCAAATATGAAGAAAATCCAGTGAATATTTTTTTATTACATCTTGCTGACTATCTTAACATGCAATTTAACCTGCTGAAATCTTCAAAGTGTCTCTGTGACCTTGACAATTAAGTGAAGGTCACCACACTTGACTGGACAATGCGTCTTCCCCAGATAAAGCTTGGTGTTTAATATGAAGAAAATCCAGTAAACGATTCTTGAGATAGCTTAACATGCAGGTTTACATGCTGAAATTTCAAAGTGTCACCATGACCTTGAAAATTATGTGAAGGTCACCACAATCGACTGGGCCCTGCGCCTTCCCTATATAAAGCATTGTATTGAATATGAAGAAAATCCAGAGAACGGTTCTTGAGATAGCTTAACATGCAGGTAAAACGTTAAAGTCCCCTTGTGACCTTGAAATGAAGGTCAAGGTCACCAAACCTGTCTTGGGCCTTTCTTATACTGTGATGAACCTAGGTACCAAATATGAGAAGAATCTAGGCTAAGGGTTCTTAAGATATTCCAATTCGTACGTACGTACGGACGGACAGACGGACGGAGCCTAATACTATATCCCCCGCTTCGCGCTAAACGCGCATCGGGGGATAATGACATTAATATGCTTGATGGACATTACCTGTTCGGTAACATATATATGCCCATGATTTCAAGAAGCGTTATCGATTGTGTCCAAAAAATATTCTTCGTAGTTTAGGCATCTCGTCCTCGAACCAGTCAGGATTACGGCCTTGGACGTTAAGATCATCGCCGAAATATCCGATATCAAACTAGGTCCTCTAACAGATGCCCGAACGTTTATTGAAACTTCCCGAACTATTGACTCGGCGGGTATTGAAGGTCCAGTATCTAAGAGGAACATAGTTCTGATGGATTATATGGTATATGTTATCGATGTATTTATGTATCGTTGTGTATCATACCTCGTCTTAACCAATCAGAATGAGACATTCTGAATGGTAGAATTGTAGATAAATAACAGTGCGTGACGTATAGCACAAGGATGTGTGTTTCCAGTCGAGATGTTTATTCCCATTTGCCTTGTGTTTTAAGTTCTTTTATATAATTTATGTAGATGTGAGCTTTAAGAAAGTTGACCCCGGCTCCGTAATGCGTCCCGTCAACGCTGTGGACACCTCTGGTCATGTTGAAGGTATCAAACACAGGTACGTTGTACCTCTCTGCCACCATGGCCATGTGTCGGTTGAATTTCTCGGCGTGTTCATTGTCTACCCCCTTCACAAAGGGTCGACGCCAGATGCCGAACTGATGGAACCCGGACCAGACCAATTTTGGCCACGTCCGGTTCTTCGCGTGATTGACAGTATTGATGACTGCCATGGCATATTTCTCAGTGGTTTGTGTGTTGAAGAACTTCCACAGTCCACAGCCATATAGAATTATGGACCGTCGTTTGTCAAGGAGGTGTTTCACGTCCTTTACCATTGCTGTTATTGAACTAGCGCGTGGGTATGCCCGAAACACTGCCTTGACTGTTCCGTTACAAAGTGTTGGGGTAATGTCTATATACTTGCGGCAGGCTCTGGCAGGGAACACATACATCCCCGCACACATCCTCTTCACGTCTGAAACAGAGGATATCCTTAGGCCACATAAAACAGTATTGTTGTTTCTCATCACTTGTTCAATAAAATATGGGGTGGGCGGGCGAATTATATTTTTACATTTTATTTTATTTTATGCCCCAAACCCCTTAATTTCTGTAGAAATTTACACCTTTTCTCCAATAGAACATCAAAACGTAGAAGTGTGAAACATTCATGCACATTTTGAGAGTTAAAGTTGCATTTTTCTAGTGTAAAAAATCAAAAACAAATCTTAGGGTCGAGTCAAATTTTTGGGTCGGGCGGTAATGAGAATATTTTTTTTATATATGGCCTTAGTAACTGTGCGTTTAACGTTTTACTTTTACGGTATATTCAACAATCTTTACAAATGTGCCCAACAACCAACTAAAGTCTGGTAACTCGGGGTTACTCGCCCCAGTTAGAATAACAGTTAGACGATGTATGATAGTTCTGTTCTGTTTGGGACATACAGGGAGACGAAACTGGATGACAGAATGATAATGTATACAACATAATAACTTTTATAGTCGTGGTGTGGTCAGCCTTGTATGCCCTGCTTTAACGTACAATATGTATACGCGTCAACACTGACTGACGTTGGGCGGATGTCAGGGGATATGACAGGGTTACTTATAGAAACAGTATCAGTCATTTCATCTCCCAAATATATATAGTATGACCAGAAATTATTGAGAATTTTAGGAATATGTTTAATTGATTTCTAGTATAAACAACCTTGACCAGCTATCAAGTGCTTTGCCTCATTCAAGAGACAACTCCGTTAATCCGGTTTCATTAGTTTGTGAAGAGTTATCCCCCTTTGTTTACGTGCTGGCAGACGACATTTTCAGTGATCCTCAGTATGGATGATTTAGAGAAGAGGAAGTTGCTTTTAGAGTATTATAACAAGGACATCAGATCAGCTAAAGTGATTTCAAGTAGAACAGGCATCCCTTTGTCCACTGATTATCGTGTTTTGAAAAATATTGCAAATGGATATGGCATTGAGCACCAAAGAGGCGCAGGTAGGCCCAGAAAATTGACTGTCGGTGACAGGGGGCGGCTTGGTATTCTTGTTTCTAAAAACAAACGAAGGAGTTGAGAAAACTTAAGGCTTGATATGATTGATAGAGGAACTGTGTCTGTCTGTAAGGAGACAATTAGAACTGAGCTGCATGCAATGGGTTGGCCGAAAAGTCGAAGAATTCCACCACCGATCATGAAACCTGAACAAAAGGAGCGAAGGTTGAACTGGTGCTTACAGCATAGAAATTTTAACTGGGACAATGTGATTTTCTCAGATGAAAGTTCTGTGTGGCTTTTTCCTAATACACTGAAATTCTGGACCAAACAAACTGAAAAACTTTGTATCAGCGCCCAAAGTACAGTCCGAAATTTAACGTGTGGGGTGGCATATCTGTGTTAGGGGCAACGCCCCTCTGTGTATTTGAAGGGAATATGAACAGTGAGCGGTACACAGATATTCTCGAGGGACATTTACTTCCATCTGCTCACGTGTTCTATGGAAATGTTTGGATTTTCCAGCAGGACAACGACCCAAAACATCGTTCAAAGCATTCAAAGGCCTGGTTTCGGACCCAAAATATGACATTATTAGATTGGCTATTTCCTAATGACTACATCATCATACCTTGAGGGGCATCAGGCCTGAGTCCGCCATGCAGCTTGTCTCCCTTCAGGATAATGATGAATGCTAGGAACATCTGTCTGACCAGAGAGTCTCCGTAGAAGTGGTATGTTCCACCGCGAAGGAGTTGGCATGCTGTCACGGACGTTAACGTTTCAATCTTACACCTACAAGAAACACTCAGTCGTGAGAGAGAGGGGGAGAGAGAGAGGAGGGGAGGAGGGGCCTGAGAACAGAAATCGTGTTTGTTTGTCACAATGATTTTACAATGATGAGACATGGCATGTCACTTTGCTGTAGTGAGTGAATGAGTATGGTTTACGCCGCTTTTGCAATATTCCAGCAATATCACGTGTGTGTGTGTGTGTGTGTGTGTGTGTGTGTGTGTGTGTGTATGTTGGGGTGGTGGTGACACCTGAAATGGGCTTTATATATTGTAACGATGTGGGGTGTCGAAATCGAGTATTCATCGTGACACGCGGACGCTTAAAGCGTTAAGCTTACCTCACCGCCCTCATGTTCATATTGAGAGTTTTTAAGTGAGTTTGTTCAAAATTGTCTCTGTTCACCCAGCAGAAAATGGGTACCCGATGGGATAAGTAACGTGAGTATTAACCTTTTGGCGCCTCACAGGCAGCGCGAACGCCCCCAACCTCTTAATCACGCTGTTTTCTATAAATCTCTAATTTCAATTTATTCTTTGTTTTTATTTATCAAAAACCTTAATAAACTGATACACTTTCAATTCAAAACAATTTTACATGTAATAGTACATAATTTCGAAATGCAGAATTCCATTTTATTAGTCATTCCAGGAATTTAGATTCAATCGAAGGACTGGTTTCCTTCAATCGGTTCGAGAGGCGTGTTCAGTAACAGTACGGCGAGTGCTGAGCGCTGAGCGTACCTGTCATACCGTCTTACAAAACAAAAGTAGTAATGACGTGCGACCCCACGCGCGCTTATAGACGCTGGCCCGACAGTGGCACTATATAGGACCATATGTCCTCCGTCCGTCACTAGTACTTCGTTTCCTGACATGGTTAGACATGACAAAGAACTTTCATATGAAATGTCATATGCTGGAGATGAGAGTACCCTATTTGCGATGCGAGTACCGATCTCAAATAGACGGAGGTATGGCCATCATGATGATCTTGAAATCAGCTTCAAACGTTTAGCGCTGTGTAAGTGGCCTTATTAAATGAATCTGTGCCTAAAATCAGTGGGTCACAATAAACAAAACCAGGCATTGGTGCTATCGTGACAAGTTCAATTTATGCGTGAGTACATTGCTCAAAGGCGCATATAGGTTTGGTTTGTGCATGTAAAGAATGGATGGCGTGACACTTACCTGCCGTCATGGGGAATCCATGTTGAATACTCAGCTTGTATTTGTGGTCGGAGGTCATAGCAGCCATCACAGACACAGTCTTCAACTGTCCTCATTTGACAGACGTTGCCATAACAACAGGGAGTGGTTCCCCTCGGTTCGCACAGTGCTCGGAACCAGCCGTCTCCAGGGTAGGAGATATTTCCACACCTCTTGTCGGGAAGCTCCAAACTAGCGCTGGAGCTTACACGTAATCTGGAAAGTACTTTGTGCTGAAATATGTCCATTTCATTTTCCTCGCTCTCTGTCAAAGGTCGTGTTTTCCAAGATCCTGACAACATGCCTCGTAGAACACTAGGACACATCTCGGTGACGTTACTGGGATACGTCATTGTGACGTTACTGGGGTACGTCATTGTGACGTTACTGGGACACATGGTGACGTCACTGGGACAGGGCACTAGGAGGCCAGAAGACGCCATGGTGACATTTCTAGAAGCAGTGGGAATTAAGTGTGTTGGTTGTTTAGCCACGTAACACATTGTTATGATGGAGAGTGTCCCTGTTATCATCAGTATGCTCCGCCGGCTTGTCATCTGTGTTTACTCGCTGTTGGCTGCAGATGACAGAAACAGATCTGGATATAAACAAAATAATAGACTGTTCGATGTGTGTTTGATTGGCATTCTAGAAGTTGGTGAGTCAATAATAGTACATACAACTTTATGGATGACAACGTCTAAAGAATGAGGACTATTTTTATGGATATTCAACTTCTTTATTCTGTATAGGCGACGTTTCGACATAGATTCTTATGTCGTTGTCAAGCAAGTTGCCAACCACTTGCTTGACAACGACATTAGAATCTATGTCGAAACGTCGCCTATACAGAATAAAGAAGTTGTATAGCAACTTGCTTGACAACGACATTAGAATCTATGTCGAAACGTCGCCTATGCAGAATACAAAAGTTGTATAACAACTTGCTTGACGACATTAGAATCTATGTCGAAACGTCGCCTATACAGAATAAAGAAGTTGTATAGCAACTTGCTTGACAACGACATTAGAATCTATGTCGAAACGTCGCCTATACAGAATAAAGAAGTTGTATATCCATAAAAAAGTTCTCATTCTTCATCTGCCCAACTTCTAGAATGCCAATCATAGAGAACTTCTTGGTTTTTGTTTTGCATAGAACGACATATCGCTTTATAACGATGTAAGAATCTACACCAAAACGTCGCTCTATGCAATACACAAGAGGTTGTCATCCATAATGAAAGTTTCAGTTATAATGTAAGCTTCAGTTATAATGTAAGTTTCAGTTATAATGTAAGTTTCAGTTATAATGTAAGTTTCAGTTATAATGTAAGTTTCAGTTATAATAATGTAAGTTTCAGTTATAATGTAAGTTATAATGTAAGTTTCAGTTATAATGTAAGTTATAATGTAAGTTTCAGTTATAAAGTAAGTTTCAGTTATAAAGTAAGTTTCAGTTATAATGTAAGTTTCAGTTATAATGTAAGTTATAATGTAAGTTATAATGTAAGTTTCAGTTATAATGTAAGTTTCAGTTATAAAGTAAGTTTCAGTTATAATGTAAGTTTCAGTTATAATGTAAGTTATAATGTAAGTTTCAGTTATAATGTAAGTTTCAGTTATAATGTAAGTTTCAGTTATAAGTAAGTTTCAGTTATAATGTTTCAGTTATAATGTAAGTTTCAGTTATAATAATGTAAGTTTCAGTTATAATGTAAGTTATAATGTAAGTTTCAGTTATAATGTAAGTTATAATGTAAGTTTCCAGTTATAAAGTAAGTTTCCAGTTATAAAGTATAAAGTTTCAGTTATAAAGTAAGTTTCAGTTATAATGTAAGTTTCAGTTATAATGTAAGTTTCAGTTATAAAGTAAGTTTCAGTTATAATGTAAGTTTCAGTTATAATGTAAGTTTCAGTTATAATGTAAGTTATAATGTAAGTTTCAGTTATAATGTAAGTTTCAGTTATAAAGTAAGTTTCAGTTATAAAGTAAGTTTCAGTTATAATGTAAGTTATAATGTAAGTTTCAGTTATAAAGTAAGTTTCAGTTATAATGTAAGTTTCAGTTATAATGTAAGTTTCAGTTATAATGTAAGCTTCAGTTATAATAGAAGCAATAAAACCCTTTCCACATTCATAAGTAATATCGGCCAAAAGTAGAGACGATTTTACAATTGTGACTATATCATGAGCAGATATTTGTTTCAGCAGTATTACCGCTGTATGATGTTGTTTGTAAACAAATCGGATCTGAACCAGACAATCCAGTGATTGTCACCAAGCGATACAATGACAGAGCATGTGGTTATGAATCATAATACCACAATACCAGATGATCGCGAATAGGGGAGCGTATTCTGCCCCACCGGTGGCACCTGTCATGAACAAAGTCTAGTCAGGGAATAAAATAAGGTAGGATCCCTACACCTTGTTCAAGTGAGTGAGTGAGTTGGGTTTTACGCCGCTTGATGAAATATTCCAGCAATATCACGGCGGGGGACACCAGAAATGGGCTTCATTCATTGTACCCATGTGGGGAATCGAACTCGGGCCTTCGGCTTGACGAACGAACGCCTTAACCACTAGGCTACCCCCAACCCACCCACCCACCGACCCCACCCCATCCCCGTGTGGGGTATCCATATCAAATGTGGTATCTCAGTATAATTCAGTACTGTTTGACGACGACTATGTTGTGATCTAGGTCTCAAGAGAGTCTTGACATGTCAGATTCATTACTGTCAGCACCACCCCGCACAGATGGTTGTCAGTGCAGGTACACTGAACACGTAAGGTGCAAACACATCTATGAAATGTAATCGATATATTCAAAGTTACCACCACACATTCTTACGTCTTTAAGTTTATTTACTAGCCTAGTGATGAAATTAGACCATTGCTACGTAAAACACAGAAATAAAACAAAACACAAGACACAGGACACTTACTCCGAGAGTACTTGATGGGGAGGTGCTCTAGTGTATAGAGGATGTCGGTGGCTGCATCTGACCATCTGTGAAGTGCGTGATTTGTGGTTGTTTCTGGTAATGTCCAATCAATACATGGCTTACACTGGTTCCTGTTACATTCACGTATTGGCCACGCCCCCGCATCTCGAACAATGACAAGACGACGGGTCACCTGGTCTCCAAGCTCGCCACACAACACACACGACCATGCGGTTTACATAGGGATAGGCTTTGTCAGCTGAACATGCAACAAAAGCCATTCATTGTTTCCTGTACGATGTCCCCTCAGCCTTTGATAATAACGTTGTTTGTACCTATTTTGTTGTAAAGGTAGAACATATGGGGTTTCCAAAACGTGGAATCATAGAGAGTGCATTTAAATTGAGTTCCGGACGTTTCCATCCCTGGTTATTTTACGTGAACCGTGGGCATCTTGAATAGACTACTATTACATAGACTTTAAAGGTCACATGCAACGTAAAACACAACTTTGCAGATTCTGATACCTTCGGTATGGACTTACCGAAACAAAGCGTCAAAATGCAAATTCAACTTATAAAGTTGAAAAATAACGCGATGAAAAAACGCGCGAAATCGGAGTTCAAACGTTTCACTAATTTTCCCCAGACTTTTCTGGGGAATACGGGTTTCAACAGCTGGGCTGCGCTCACAGCACGTGCGCAGTGAAATAGGTTCGCGCAACTTGGAAGCGGGCTGTCTGGTAAAATACTCGGTGAAGGCTTTGGTGTGAGCCTATTTTCATAATGTTTTGTTGATATCCTCACAGGCGCGAGCTTTTATATGTTATGACAGTAAATAAACTGTTTATATAATTTCATTTGTCTATTTCACCACACGTTCTTCTTACCGAGTCACTTTCTCAGGTCGATACTTAAAAGCAATGTCATTATTTAGCGTTGACACAATTTCTAACTGTGATATAGATATGTCGCTGTCACAGACAAAACTCAATGTCTTGTTTTATTGACACCTGTGTGTCTGCCTGCCTGTCTGCTAATGACAATATTCAATACACAACTGCTATCACTGACCACATGCAATTTGAACTTAACACCAATCAGGCTATACACCATAAACAAAATGCATTGATTTATGACCCGAGTTCTGTCTCTGTCACATTATGTAATTACACAGACAGGCAGGTGTGATACTTGAACACATGACATGTTATGATGTCTGTTGATTGCAAAATGTTATACACAAAAAATGAGCATGTATTTACAAAACCCAACATCTCTATATATACACACACAATGAGCCGTGAAGGCGGCATCTGCTAATGAACCAGCCGTTACACTTGAGTGCACACTCACCCGCTCTGACTGGGTTCGGTATCCCGGCTGCTTCTGTTTCGAGGGAGGTAAAACCCAAGTACAAAATATTGCACTTTTGATTTGCGATTATACGCTTGTAATTTTGTTTATTTGTTTTTCATAATCAGCAATGCATAGTATATGTCATGAAGAAGTGATAATTGTGTTTTAATTATGTTTGATTTTTGGTTGCATGTTTTCACTAACACTTACAAGAAAACAAACCGTATGAGAATCGAGTATACATCACGTACAGCGCTGTACTTTTCTTCACTGCCGTCCGTGTGACAGCAAACATGCCGAGACTCACGGCAGAGCAGACAGAAGAAGAGTGACTGGAACGTTGCAACGTAGGGCCATGTTGCAGGAATTATGGGATGTGCGAAGTGCACTATCACCGCGGACTGGTCACCCGTGATCGACAAATTGGCTGACCGGCAGACAGGCCTAGAACCGGAAGGCCCAGGTTTACGGGAAGTTCGCCATTTCCGGATGCTTCCCCTAACGTACAGATTGATCACTGTGACGTCATCAACCGAAAACAGCCTTGGTCATCCAATCAGCAGAGGGACATTTTCCTGACGGCTCCGTCCACATAGTCTCGAGCCTATCAGCTGTTCAAAAACATAACCTTGACGCTTGGACATCGACGTTCATCAGTGGCAAAATCAAATTGGTGATGGACAGTCTTCAGCGATGAAAGCAGGTTTCAGCTTAACGAACATGGTGGAAGTGTCCATTTTGTGGCATAATAGAGTCTGTAAGTAGGTCACGGCACTTCGCGAGACCTTAGTACTTCCGGTGACAAACAACGTTTCATACCTTTTCGAATGGTCTCACGGTTGTCAGCTGACCGTAAGATACAGATAATCAGGAATAACAACTTTCCGATCTAACCATCCCTAAATTACCCAACTATTACGACTGTCAACAGCTGTGACAGCCAAGCATGGTTGTACACTGGTTCTTGAATATACGCTTGCCACCGGAAATCTGGTACCGGAAGTAAGCTGGGCCCCGTCTCTCATATCACAAGTTGGTGCGCGCAAAGGGAACCGGGAACCAGCCTAGCGTCTCGCGAGACTTACAGGCCCTATGAACGTACGTCACGTTGTTGTGTTCCGGAGGTGGAGCATGGGATGTGGGTTTGATAGTTTGGCGTCAGGATGACCGATCTGGATGTTATTAATAGAAATGTGATATCTTTCTTGATTAAAATTGATCAGATTTTGAGGCCTGTTATACTGCCATTTATCTCGCCCCTTTAACACGATATTGATTCATCGTGA
Source organism: Haliotis rubra (assembly GCF_003918875.1). NCBI lineage: Eukaryota > Metazoa > Mollusca > Gastropoda > Lepetellida > Haliotidae > Haliotis > Haliotis rubra. The sequence continues at coordinate 640,554 of NW_025767318.1, forward strand.
AATATGGCACGCTTCTATTTGCCTACAACCTTTTGACAATTGCATTATGTAACAAGATATGTTCATTGAGTTAGTGAGTTAAAATTTAACGTCGCGTCGAAATTGCTTCAGCCATATAGCAACAGATTATTTTATTCCATATGAGCAGAGCTCCATGTATATTGCATCTTACAATACTAGTTCTGTAATACAACACATTCAAGAATCAGTATTAGATGGGACAACTCCAACACGATATGTGCAATGTCTAAACTGAAATGCCAACGTCCCTATTTTGTCTGAAACAATATCTGAAATATTTTGCTAAAGATTCGAACGTTTTCGTTTCTTATCAAACGACTTCAGATTTTTGTAATCATGGATTTTCTTCAGGGAACTTGTATTCGGGTTGACATGTACCCTCATGTACAGTGCCACAGTGTAGCATTTCTTTCGACTGCGTATTCAAACCGCTCGGATTCTTTTGCTATAAAATTATTTCTGTGAATCCAAGGTGACATTTTATGCCTGTTCGGGGTTGTAAGTGTGTTTGATTGCTTAACTGGAAAGCCGTATTAATTAATGCGATATACACTAAACGCCAAAAGAAACGTTACCCCCTTCCTTAATGACGGAGTAACTATCTTCAGCTGGCGTTGTGTTGCCGTTCCTATGTTGTCCTGGGCGTCAGTACACCCTACAACAGTTACCTACTCGTATTGCCGTTCTATGTTGTCCTGGGCGTCAGTAGACCCTACACAGTTACCTATCGTATTGCCGTTCTATGTTGTCCTGGGCGTCAGTGGACCTTCAACAGTTACCTACTCGTATTGCCATTCCATGCTGTCCTGGGCGTCAGTAGACCCTACACGAGTTACCTACTCGTATTGCCGTTCTATGTTGCCCTGGGCGTCAGTGGACACTACAACAGTTACCTACTCGTATTGCCGTTCTATGTTGTCCTGGGCGTCAGTAGACCCTACAACAGTTACCTACTCGTATTGCCGTTCTATGTTGTCCTGGGCGTCAGTGGACACTACAACAGTTACCTACTTGTTTTGCCGTTCCATGTTGTCCTGGGCGTCAGTAGACCCTACAACAGTTACCTACTCGTATTGCCGTTCTATGTTGCCCTGGGCATCAGTGGACACTACAACAGTTACCTACTCGTATTGCGTTCCCGTTCCATTTGCCCTGGGCGTCAGTGGACACTACAACAGTTACCTACTCGTATTGCCGTTCCATGCTGTCCTGGGCGTCAGTGGACCCTACACAGTTACCTACTCGTATTGCCGTTCTATGTTGCCCTGGGCGTCAGTGGACCCTACAACAGTTACCTACTCGTATTGCCGTTCTATGTTGTCCTGGCGTCAGTAGACCCTACACAGTTACCTACTTGTATTGCCGCCCATGCTGTCCCTGGGCGTCAGTAGACCCTACACAGTTACCTACTCGTATTGCCGTTCCATGTTGCCCTGGGCGTCAGTGGGACGCTACAACAGTTACCTACTTGTATTGCCGTTCCATGTTGTCCTGGGCGTCAGTAGACCTTACACAGTTACCTACTCGTATTGCCGTTCTATGCTGTCCTGGGCGTCAGTAGACCCTACAACAGTTACCTACTCGTATTGCCGTTCTATGTTATTCTGGGCGTCAGTGGACCCTACAACAGTTACCTACTCGTATTGCCGTTCCATGCTGTCCTGGGCGTCAGTAGACCCTACACAGTTACCTACTCGTATTGCCGTTCCATGTTGCCCTGGGCGTCAGTGGACGCTACAACAGTTACCTACTTGTATTGCCGTTCCATGTTGCCCTGGGCGTCAGTAGACCCTACAACAGTTACCTACTCGTATTGCCGTTCTATATGTTGTCCTGGGCGTCAGTGGACACTACAACAGTTACCTACTCGTATTGCCGTTCCATGCTGTCCTGGGCGTCAGTAGACCTTCAACAGTTACCTACTCGTATTGCCGTTCTATGTTGTCCTGGGCGTCAGTGGACCCTACAACAGTTACCTACTCGTATTGCCGTTCTATGTTGTCCTGGGCGTCAGTGGACCCTACAACAGTTACCTACTCGTATTGCCGTTCTATGTTGTCCTGGGCGTCAGTGGACCCTACAACAGTTACCTACTCGTATTGCCGTTCCATGTTGTCCTGGGCGTCAGTGGACCCTACAACAGTTACCTACTCCTATTGCCGTTCTATGTTGTCCTGGGCGTCCAGTGGACCCTACAACAGTTACTTACTCACATTGCCGTTTACACATTTATCAATGTGTAGTTGGCGGCCATTATGTCGACTTTCAGTTAGTCAAAGAATAATTAAAGAAACATATGGTATACTCACATAGGTTTACTTTGCCTCAGTCTACCTCTCTTGCTACAACTTTAACATTACGGCATAGAGCACTCGGTTCCATAGCGGGAAGCTGAGTTTGTATCAAGACTAAACTACCCAGGTAACGTAAACGAGATCCGCCACTTCTAGCGTTGTAACGTTCAAAGACTGATAACCGCCTATACAAATGGCTTCAAGCTGACAAAGGAAGTTGTATTCCTCTATTGTAGAGTAGCGCCACCTCGCGTCCCTCGTGACTGTCGGCGGATATTGAATGAGTACAAACATCAAAGATCGTTACTGACTACAAGTGTGACCTGTTTTCATGGACAGACATTTTTATCGTGTCCTGGTGGGGCATTGTCACCCACAAATTTCTTTTGTTTCAGCCACAACTGAAATCTCTCGCTGCGCCGCATAACGCCCCGAACACGCACTGTAACACTTATGTTTATATAAGGTTTTACCAATACAACAACCCCACCATTCGTGTGTGTATATTGATATATGTAATTGGTTGTATGGTAAACACTTCGCAGCTGGCAATAATATCTTGATGTATTACCTTAGATCAATACGTCTCTGACTGTACAGTGTTTGTTGATTTCAGATGATTTCTGAGAACCCTGAAAACGCCTAACGGTGGAATCACCTCGGGACAACGAATTCTGTGAATTTACATCTCATAACAACTTCTGTATTCTTTGTTTGTTTGATGTTTAACGCCGCACTCAGCAATATCACAAGTATATGACTGAGGTCTGTAAATAATCGAGTCTGAACCAGACAATCCAGTGATCAACAGCATGAGCATCGATCTGCGCAATTGGGAACCGATGACATGGGTCAACCAAGTCAGCGAGCCTGACCACCGATCCCGTTAGTCGCCTCTTACGACAAGCATGGGTTACTGAAAATCAATTCCAGATCTTCACGGGTTGTGAACCCTTTTCTTAACGGAGATAATAATAATAATAGCATGCTTGTAATGCCCTGTTTTCCATGTAAAAACATGCTCAAAGCGCAAGACATAGAAGTATTTTCAAAACAGACACTAAGAGAAAAGTATTAGAGATACATGGAAACAATTCAATGAATTATCGTTTGCACTCATATGCTAATCTGAAGAAGTGAGTCTTTAGGAATTAAAAGTAGAAAGTTCTGTACAGTCACGTAGATATTGGGGTAGTCGATTCCAGGTTGTAGAGGCTGCATACGAAAGGACCTTTCACCATAAGTAGAAGTCCTCACAGTGGGGATAACGAGGACACGTGTATCCTGTGAACGGAGAGAGCGACATGGGCGGTTCTGTGTGATACAGATACAGCTGTGACAACAGATGTAGGTCGTCAGACCACACAGTTACAGTACAGGCAAATACAGTCTTTGAGTCTGACTCTGTTGGGTCTTAACTCAATATGAAACACATACATTGTCAAGTGACTAGATGCCATTGTTTATCAAGAAAACCTTCGATTAATATATTTCTGAGTGAGTGAGTTTGGTTTTAAGCCGCTTTTAGCAATATTCCTGCAATATAACGGCGGGGGACACCAGAAATGGGTTTCAAACATTGTGTCCATGTGAGGAATTGAACCAATAGATTACCCCACCGCCCCATATTTCTGAGAGATGGTATGCACATCGTAATACATAGTAAAGATAAATAGTCACAATGATTCTTAGTTAAAAACTTCATAAGCATAAGTGACAGAAAGCGACACAAATATTGGCAGTTGGTAGCCTAGGTGTTGCACAGCAGTGGCTCCGTATAATTATGGATAACATAGCCTCCATGAAAATACCGTGGAGTCACGCGTTAAGAAGGATGACAACATAAGAGCACACTCATGCACCTCGAACAGGAGAACATAACTACCTTACCATGGCCAGTACCTCGAACAGGAGAACATAACAACCTTACCATGGCCAGTACCTCCAACAGTAGAACATAACCACCTTACCATGGCCAGTGCCTCCAACAGTAGAACATAGCCACCTTACCATGGTTAGTACTCAGTCAAATAAGTTTGACAAGAGAGACGGATTCGGGCGATCTTAATAAGTTTAGTTTCACGGTCATTTGTTTATTTGCGTATAAATTAAGTAAACATATTGGTTTATTTTGTAAAGTCTAAAGCTGTTACCAGCCTGAAAACAGATAATTATAGGTAATTATTTTACAATAGTGTTTGCATAAAACAATAAATGAGAAAAATAAGAAAAATAGCAGTAGGCTGATTTAATTGCAGACATGTTCCATATCACACATCTTGAGTTTAAGACAAATCGCAGTCACTAGTTTTGTGTCCGAGCGTAAATACACACTCACTTTTGTACACATCCATACCCACGCACCTGCCCACCGCAGTTGAAGGCAAGCTCTGATGACCACCTTCCTGAAAATGTCAGCGGCTAAACGTAGTGATACTGTAGTGTGAGTGAGGGTCCCCTCCCCTGATTGAGATTTCATGTGGTGTGCCTATGTGGGGGGTCGAACTCGAGTCGTCGGCGTCCACTTGGCTAACTTACCGCGGCTCAGAGTGTAGAGTTTGATAGGGGTTGTCAGTCGATATCAGCATACGATAGACATGGATATAGATAACGGTAGATATATTACACTAGGAATGCGGAAGTTGTCTCAGCTAGGGATTACTCAAGCCAGCGATCACACACCCTCTCGCGCTTGCTGTTTTCTCCCATGTTACAAGGTAAGATCCTAACTGTTACCCGTGAAGGTCCGGGTTAGAATTGATCTTCAGTCACCCATGCTTGTCGTAAGAGGCGACTAACGGGATCGGGTGGTCAGGCTCGCTGACTTGGTTGACACATGTCATCGGTTCCCAATTGCGCAGATCGATGCTCATGCTGTCGATTGTCTGTTCCAGATTCGATTATTTACAGACCGCCGCCATATAGCTGAAATATTGCTGAGTGCGGTGTAAAAATTAAACTCACTCACTCACTAACTGTTCATATCCAACCCAGATTTAGGACCTCTGGAAGTACATGATCCAGTGTTATGTCAATGATGATTACAAAAGCGTCACTCGACTCGTGCGTAAGGACACCATCCGAAGTCTCGAAGTAAAGGCTGTTTTGGTGGAACATTTTAACGTGACGCATCGGTGACACAAACATGGTGGCTCATGCAGTGGGCTATTTTGACAGCACTATATGTTGCCTTGTAAGTTCAGGTGGAGACTTGACTTGCCCTGGCATGTGTTTGTGACAGGTGCCACCGGTGTGGCAGAGTAAGCTCATTCCCCTCACCGTGAACACCTGGAATCGTGAACATTGGTTTATATAAACTGATGTGCAAAAGAAAGTACACAGGTTGTGCTTCTTTCAATGAGATAAAAATAACAAAACCTTTTGATGAAATGGAAAATGTATGTTGAAGCACACTGCAATACACGTGTTTTATCAGCAAAATGACATTGTAACAATAAACAGCGATGTAGTGATGACCACTGCAGACGGTTCCTACGATGCTGGAAGGTCAAGGCCATTCCACGCAGCGGTCGGTAGGCCCATACATGCCAGCAGGACGAAGTCGTCTTGTCACTATGAATCGGCTTACGCGATGACCCAATGATGTGGCTGCTGATAACGTCACCGTCAACATCCAGTTGCGTATGTGAAGAACCCGCAGATAGCGATCCTCTTGGGGTGTTGTGACTCTGGAACGTCCACTCTGGGTCGATCACATGTCTGGCCTGTCGTACCTGAAACGGTTAAACAGCCGAATTATGGTTTGTCTTGTGCAACCCAATGTCCTTGCAATATCGCTGTTGAAAGCACCCATTTGTGTCATTCGTTTGGCCTGTTCTTGTTGCGCCGACATCAATCTTGGCATTTCCTCGTGAGATTTCTGTCAAGGATTGTTCAGTCTTCACGACAAACAGGTTTTATACTCTCTGCCAGAAAAGTGCTGGTGCATGGGACAATAATCACAATTTTGCAAAAATTCGTGCAAAACACGTACAAATGTTTTCGGTTGCATTTTGGCAATTGAAACATGATGGTTGCTTTCTATACAATCAATGTTTTCAATAATTTTTATAATTTAGAACGCATATTTGGGATTGCAACACCAAATATTACACCTGTGTACTTTCTTTTGCTCGTCAGTTTATATTTTTATTTCATAGAAATCTGTATCGGTAGAAAACCAAAACCTGTTTATGTAAATACCTCTCCAGGTAATGCGTTGAAACGGCTGGTTAGTACACATAGAGAGTGCCATCCATAATGTACAATTGTCTAAAATGAAATACATGAAGTCAGTATTTTAATGTCAGTGGTGTCGGTGGAAAATTATAATTATGCAGTTATCCTTTCTACGAAAGTATAAAATTTGCTAAATTCCAAGGGAAGTAAGTTTGTGAAGTAGTTAGTTAAAATTCACATCTGCAATAGTTTGCCATATTGTGAATATATATCACTTCATATACATACCTCGTCAAAATTATTATACAGCCACATTTATAGCGAAATTGCAAACCCGTGTAGCTCATACTGTCCTCCAAAGTACATTTGTGTTTAGTAGTAGACAGGATGATAGTCCTGACCAGGGTAATCTAAGGCTTCATTTAATAGATAAAGCCTTAGTTGGACCCTTTACCATTACCATCTACTACAGAGCTTTATTTCATAAAATAAGACTTTAGTCGGGATTTCAAGCAAAATGTCCCAATTCCCAAAGAAATGTATTGCGCTTCCTCCCAAGGGGAATTGTGCTCTCACATCACACAAAGTTGCAGAGACAACGGCGGATACGAACTCCACCGGGTATCTTACCTCTATGTCGTGTTGACAGGGAGGTAATACTGTGTCATACGGTAACGATCAACAATTCTTCTTTACAAACCCTCTGCCCGGTCCATCCATCAAGTAGTACAAGTTAGGTTCGTCGGCTTTTATATCCACTTTATCTATGTTGTAAGTTTTGACCGACCATATCGGATCGGTGGCACGCTTGCGACTATCACCCTCATGTTCTCCCGGTTGGTATAGATACCCTCACGAGAGCTCGGTCGGGTATCTGTTTCTCCTTACCAACCCGTGATGGAGCAGCCGGTTCGGCCATCACTGATTTTAGTTTGATAGCGTCTGCCGGTGTCTTGTCGGTGAGTCGGGTGATTTCATGGTTGATTGCCGACACCACCTTAGGGAGCCGTTCAACCCATTCCGTCGATTGTTTTCCTGGGTTGGTCATCTCTCTAGCGTACTGGTGCCCAAATAAACGTTCAGCCAAAGTCCTATTAAATCTTTCAACTATGGCTTGACTGCGATGAGCCCCGGCAGTACCACGCCTAACCCTTTGTATCGCGGCTTAGTCAGCAACTGCGATACGGCACCCATGAACTCTCGCCCGGGGTCAACTTGGAGCTCTGATGGCCATGTCAACGGACTGCGTTTGTATATGCGTTCAATGGCTTGAGCCACCAGATTCGAATCTTTCGCGGTCAATGGTTCAGCTTCCTTATACCGGCTGGCTACATCCACGATAGTCAGAGCATATTTGTAGGTTTTACGTCTCACCCTGTCGTGAGGTAGGAACAGCAGGTCTGCTTTGGTGAACGTTATTAGGTACATTAATACCAAACTTCCTTCTAGGCACATAGCGTGGTGGTGGTAAATATATCTGCCAAAGTGCTTGTTTTTCAAGCCATGTTTTAACCTCCTCCGGGGATACTCGCGCCATTTTAGCCAGCTTATCTACAGCGCTAGCTCCTTTCCAGTACCCACGCGGACTGTAGTAAATAGCCTCAAACTTTTTCTGGTTCCGTGACATGTCACTATTTATTTATACCTATGTTCTTGGTTCAATTTTCTCATGCCCATACACGCGTACGTGTTTATCCCATCAATAGCTATCCAACGTTTGGTATCCATAGGGATAATGATGTTTTATTTATAGTCAGCCCGTATATCCTATGCCCATCACTTCTAAGTGTGTCTCATTTTATGTCTAAAGGTACGGGTCTTGAACAGGGCTTCCTTGAATCTGGCGTGTGTTTGATGTGTTGTTTCACCACGTACTTCTTAACACCCTTAGCTTAGCTTCCGGATCTCACCATTGTCAGCCTTCAGTATAGAGTACATCTTAGGGCCTCAACCCTATGTACTCGGCTATGGGCGTGCCAGCACACTCGTCCTTTCATCTTACCTAGGACCTTTTATTCACCGTGCTGTGTATGGCATGGTCCTTGGGGTAGTCGCTGGTGTCGTACAAATCGAGGTGTTTTTTCATGTCATCGTACACGTCCTCGGTTCGAATCTCCATCAGCAGGGAATCTGTGTCAGTGTACAGCACTTCACACCTGTCGTCGTACTGTTTCTTCAGCTCGTTGTAGTAAAAGTCGTACATCAGGTGTTTGGATAAATCGAGGATGCTCATCCCCACGTAAACAGGCCGGTTTAATTTTATGTGACTTTTCTTCATGTGTATGGCAGCCAGGTTGTTATCGAATATCTTACTACGGTTGAATGCAGGGTTAGCGATCAGCTTCCTGAGTTTGTTCTCCTCATTCGATCGAACCAGCTTTACGTCCACGCGTTTCCTCAGGTTTTCCATAGTCTTACCAAACACCGAGTTGTTCATGAGCTTGTAGAGATTTTTCTCAAAGTCACTGGTGGCAAGCTTTCGCAGGTCCGTGTTCATTCTGATGTAAGGCTCCATCCAAGGACTTTGGGCAAACTTCAGCACTCTGTGTATTTTGGTCAGCCTCATACCCAACGACAGGTACAGCTGCAGGTTGCGATAGTGTACGATGTATTTGGTCTTATTCATTAAGTTAGGCACGAGTTTTTCAACGCCCGTCACCCGCCTATCTAACAAGTTATGTTGGTATTCAGACATCCAGTCTGGGTTAACCCTCATACGTTCGGGGGCTAGGGGGTAACTGTTGTGTGATGTGTGTAATGCCTTGGGATACTCCAAGTCAACTTCGAGGATATAACCTTTGTTCGAACGGCGCGATGCTCATAATATCGAAATCGGATGATACCCATTCGAATCCCCTGTGGGTAGATACTGACTCATAGCCCATCCGTACAGGTTATTTTGCGTCGAGGTAGAGAATGTGATTGGTTGGTTTGCTAGGGTCGTAGCCATTCACGTATTGATTATTTGCTTTAGCGTATCGTTTGGTTGCCATGGAGATCCCACCTCGCAAACCTTTCTCAATGAACAGGTGCATGTCATAATCAGTAAGCAATTCCAACTTAACTCCGGTCTTTTAAGCAAGGCATCCCACGACAGACCTGGGCTGGTGTAATACCATGCTGGATCTAGTTTATACTGCTTTGATACATGTCCGCCTAAATGTCTCAAATACGTCGGCTAATAGTAGTACATCCATCTTCAAGTACAGATCGTGATAGTCACCCAGGTTTTTACAACCAAGTTTATTCCATACGTTAATAGCGTACGAGTAATCGTCTTCGGATATTTCCGAGTCGGTCAGATTGCTGTAAAATTCTCTGATGGGGGGTAGTCTGGTCTCGGTGAACTTAGTCCAACTATCCATGTACTCATAGGGATACACACCCTTCCTCATAAGCAGAGATCTAGTCTCGGCGTCTGTGTATCGATCGGTGATAGGGAAGGTATCGTTGGCTTTAATCAGGCTGGCTAATGACGACAATAGAAATTGACACGAGTCAATGAACCTAAGTCCGTCTAAGCTGAAAGAGAGATATTTCTCCATGTTGTTGGGGATGCACGTTATATTACCATCGATTTTCGCGATGGCCTGCATGATCAAGTGTGAGTCGTACCCTCTCAAGTTGTGAAAGACAACGGGAATGTTTATTGTTTTAGGGTTGATTCTAAGCTTAGAGGTTACACTCGTTATGAGCGGCGCCTCTATACTTACCGGTTATGTGACAGTGATCTCTCACCGAATCACCGTTCAGTGGTGAGTCACACACGTGACAGTTAATGCTACGGGAGTGAGCTAACCTGTCAGCTTGGGTCATACGCATGGGAGCGATTCTATACAACGCCTTCCTAATAATTTCTTCTTCCTCCTGCAAACACTTTAGAAACCTTTCAACCGCGTCAGGACCCCTGTATACTACGGGAGATTTCGTTTCACCGTCACAACGGACGACTATGTATCCAAATCCACATGCTTCATGCTCTTGTGTTTTGTATGTGAAGCTCTCACCTGTGGGGGTATCCCCAACAACCTTAATTGGTTTGACCAATGCTTCAAAGTCGGCGTATATAATATAAGGCACGGACATTTGGTGCTTGTGGTTGTAGAATTTTAGGATATTGTCACCTTCCTCGGGCATGTCGATGCGTATAGCCGTCTGTCCCACACCTTGGCAATACTCCTGGTGGGATTCTAATAAATCAGCTCGGCTGAAACCGTGCAGACATCGCATACAAAAGTGTTTTTTCCCATCGTGTTTCGACTGATCGTGCAACAACCGACTGAAATGTTTTATCCACGTGTAGTGATACTTTTCACCTCGTTGGATCATGAATATATTGATAACACGAGGGGGGTTCCCCCCCTGTCCCCCCAACTGTTGGGTTCCCACCAACGAGCTGAGCCTGTGTATTATTGTTGTGTCGTCTTCGTGTCCAAAGACATTTATAGCTAGATTATTCTGTTTTTCTACTTTAGTGATCTGAGATATGGTGGTTGGTTCATCTATACCATCCCAGTTGAGTCCATCGTCTTGGGGATAGCTAGAAGGCCTGTCTGAATGAGTGTCAGCTGGAAACAAAGCTGATCTGATAGCTAATCTCAAGCAATCGTTTCCTCTATTCTTAACGTTTACTATGGCATGTTTTTTCTTATAGTATGGAGGCAAGTCTAGGTATGACCCGCCTCTGAATGGCACGTAGTTAGCTATGTCTAGATAGACAATATCGATTTTATCTACAGCCCACCGGATCCCAAGTGTGTGTAGCGTTCTAGGTGTTCCTGTATCTGCTGAAAACTAGTATCGATCGATGTGTTTATAGTCTCTATCTGGGTCACGACCTCTTGTACACCTCGGAAGTAAGGCTGAACGTACTCGGTAACATCCCCTACGTTCTTCTCGAGTGTCATTTTAATTGTGATTTGAAATTTAATACTTCCAAGACTGGCTAGTTCCTGTTTTATTTTATCATCTATCAGGGGCTTAATATCTGAGACATCTATATTCCTATTAACATGCATGCGCCAGCCTCTTAAATACTTACCTACAGCGCGCTCAGTGCGTACGAACTGTATAGTAGTATAATTGTGTACACACCTAAGGAATTAATGTCTAATTGGGTCGCCGTAAATGTAAAAATCATAAGGTGTTATATATCCTCTCCGTCACCCCAACCAACTATATTTAGATGGGCTGTTTCGATCCAGTGCTCACATTGTTTGATAAAGTATTCCTTGAAGTTTGATCAGGTATTCCGATATACTTGTAAAACAATCTATCTGATATTGAGTCGTGATGTTCCTCCCACATACGAAGGGACGAGTATACTTAACACCATCTTTAATCCATACCATTTTCAATATTACCTGAAATCTGAAGTTCAGTTTATCTTTGAGTATGTTTTTACCCGAGATTCGATGTCTTCACTGGGATCAAGTTCCACAAACATATCTATACGTAAGTGTGTAATAATCTCTAATTGGGGCATAGAGGTAACTCCTCTTACACTGCTATCTTGAGAAATCGCCTACGTTCTTTTATGTAGGCCTTTTTATTCTCGTAGATGAGGTGATGTCTGACTACGTTCGCCCCGTGAGCTTTACATAAACAATAGTGACCTTTGACCCCTATACCACACACAGAACACGAGTAGTTGGGACTTCCCATGTGGGAATAACAGTACCCATGAGTACCGCATCCCCTACCACAGGTCTCGGTCTTTCCCATAAGTATATATTCACATCGGTACATGTTTAACATATTTATATGTGTATTAGTCTAATTGTTTCACAACCAAAGCAGTCGCCGCTATACCCAGCGCTATGAAGGTCAGTTCACGGTCCATTTGTCCCTTGGATGGTGTGTAGTACTGAGCGAGTGTTGGCTTCTGTAGTGGCTCCAATCGTTTACCAGTTAATAAGTAGTATTGTCTCGCTGCGTCGTCGACATCGTGGAATGTTTGAACGGCATGGTTTTCACGCCTGAGTTGTTCGTTAATGTAATCGATCCTCTGGAGGCGTTGTTTAGCGTACTCGGATTGTGCGGCCTGTAAATTCTCAATAGCGAGATCGTGCCGCTTCCTCTCCGCCTGTATTTCAGCCGCGTGTGACTCTCGTAGTTTAGAGAAGAGGAAATTACTCCCGGAAAATGCCAGGGCATTCACTAACGCACCACCGACCATCATAGCAATCGTAGCCATCCTTATATTTATTTCATAATATCTTCAGGTATTATTCCTTGTTTTACTAGGATGTCTTTTGTGGCCATCGCCATACCAAGGTTCATTATTAGCATACCCATATCCTGCAGGTTGAAATCTAGCTTGATAGTCGGTTGTTTAAGCACCATTTTGGTCAACCGAGCGTATCCTACGGCTAGACTGGCGACCACTGTGGCGTGGTATGCGTCGTTGACGAACGTTTTCCCCTCAGACATTATGTATATGATATAAAAATATATATTTTATTGCATGATATGCGGGTTGACCTTTAATTCCGGGGGTGTAGGGAGACCCTCACTGCGTCGTGTATATAACCACGAGATAGCCACGGCTGCAGTTGCGCATACAACCAACAATAATCGAGACGGGTGGGTCACCTTGATAATTTTATGTTGGTTACACCACCGTTTTTTTACCGGCAGCTACTCTCTTAGGATTCTTCTGCCTGGTGACTGTGGGAGGGGTCACCTCCAGTTCGGGAGGGTTCACCTCCAGTTGGGGTTTCCCCAACGTGGGGGTCTCCACCGTCTCCTCTGAAGGGGTCTGGGTCTGTGCAGCATCCATCTATACTATTATTATTATTTTTCCTCTCAAATTGACAATGCTTTGCCGTGATAATCGCCGCCGTCACCGGGGCTAACAACATACCGTATTTGTGGTACAGCTCGCAGCTAATAGAGCTCAAGGCGTGTTCGATAAAAGGGTCTTTCTCGAGGTCTTCCCACAGGTAAAGTCGGCGCTCCCGGGGGGATGGGAAGGAAGTATGACGCAATACCAGTGTATATCTGGGTCATAGCCGATCCTATTGTTTTGTCATTTCTGAACCTAGTCTAGCCTCGTATTTAGCGTACAGTTTATCGATTTCTTCGGCTGACATTTTGTGAATTTTATCCGGAGTGTACTCCCCAAAGTAATGTTTGGCTTTGCCACCAACAGCCAACGCCACCAGTTTCTCTCGCTTATCATCATCCACCTGTGGTGATTGGGGTACCAACAGTTGCTCTAACAATTCCTCACACTCCATCCTATAATGTAACAAGTAAGTTTTAGTTTTAACTATATAATATACGATATAAGCGAAACACAGAGAAATGAAAGTTAAGTTGAACACGACAAACACTTCAAATACCATAACTATACTAAGCATTGCTAAGCATTGTTAAAAATTTACTAAGCATTTGCTAAGCATTGTTAAGAATTTACTAAGCATTGCTAAGCATTGCTAAGTATTGCTAAGCTAAAACACACTATAGGCTACTGGTTGGTCGGTCTTGAGCACGAGCTTAGCGTGTTTAGTTTCAGCTAGCTGTTTCTTCACCCGTTCCCGTTCTAATTTACTCATCACATCGTTCTCTCGCAAACACTCCTCGAACGAATCCCTGTCCTTGCAGTGAAATAAGGCAACCCATCGCGTCTGCTCTCGGAGGTCTTTCAACACCGAGTTGAACTTCTGCGTTAGCACCCAGACGCTGTGCTTTGCGTGTCGGCCGGAGAAGGCCAGGTACGATAGCATATCTCTCTTTTTTGTTATCTCGCGATTAGCGCTGCAGTCGTCCAGTATGAACAGCGTCGACTCCCCTTTAAATTTCATATGGTAAGCTTTCAACCAGTCCTGTAGACGTGGCCCCGGATCGACTCTGTGTACGTCAGGGTCCGTCATCACCCAAGGTCTTTCCGTGTACGTTTTATTCATGCTCAGAGTAGGGCACATGATAACGATGTGGTCGAACACATCCCTGTAGTACCCCTCCAACATATCCAACACGAAAACGGTCTTCCCACAGCCAGTCTGCCCGCACACTATGGCGCAGTGTGGGTCGCGGGTAAATCAATACCATCAGTAGATGGCTTGCACGAATCTCCCATTGTCTATATTAAGTTGCGCATCCATAATAACGTACAGATATAATTTCAACTTGCCAGCGGGTTGAGCCTTCTTGGTAATCTGGATAGTAATCCCTTCGCTGCCATTGTCTATTCTACGGCCGCTACCGTGTAGTTTATCGTCATCCGTGGATCGCATGTCCAACCACAGCGCGTACTTGTTAGTTAAGTATTCGCCGATTTGCACGGAGGATAGGTCCAGGTCTTTGGCTATGTATGGATGTTTGCTCGGCAGCTTTTTTATCTCATCCCACTGCTGGTACGCCCTCATACCATGACTGAACAGCTGGTTGGGCACGCCCTCGATGGTCACTTCCACCTTTTCGATCTCGGGGTTGAAAAACTTCTCGCTGTCCCTCCGGAACGGCTCGTAATCCTCCACAGGGACGACCAGGATGCCTTTCATCGATCGCGCCGGCACGTTCAGGTTGATATTCCACACAGTGTCGCTCTTATCCCGCACGATGGATCTATGCCTCAGCACGCGATCGTACAGGATGGCTACATTACCCGAGTACTGGTTTCGAACCTGCCTGGCCAGCTCCGGGTTAGTGACCATGTCGAACTCCAGAGAGATGTTGTCTATGGTATAACTAGCCTCATCGCCGTTCGGCGTACGCACTACTTTGCTGTAGTCGTTAAACGTGAGCTCGTATTCAAGCCTATCACCCAGCGCTGCTTGGTAAAACGGCGCTGTTCCGCGGAGCAACTCAAGTCGAGCGGCACGCAGAACCTGTTCCCGCACGCTTGAGCCGATGGCCTTTTCACCGTCCGATAGCTTAGATAACTGGTCTGCCGTGAAGGCATACCCAACGCGCCGACCTGGTCGATTTGTTGATGCCCTGGTACACGTCATTGACGCGTTCTCCCTCGCTTCCAGAGGTCCTTGTAGCAGTGAAAGACGTCGCTGTCGTCGATGCTCAGCACCTCGCTACCGTGATCTTGATGGTCGTTTTCTTGATAATGGCTCGACCTACGCCCGCACTAGCTCGCGTTTGTCGCTGTCGGAGGTCAACGTGATGTTGAACGCCAGTCGAACAGTGCCTGGTACAATGAGGTCATTCGCGCCAAGGTTTGGAAATCTAACCAGCAGCGTTTGATTCTGGTCTATCTTGCTGGGATTGTTGGTGATGGTCACCGACTGACGCACGGCTTTGACACCTAGTGGCTCTCTCGATCTTCTGAAAGGATCTAGTTTTCTACCGTACATTGTTATATAAAATGAAATATATAAGTTTTAATACTAAATAATGGCTGAAGGTGGTTATGAGGAAATACCTATGGAGGATATGTGGATGATAATATCCAGGATGAAACCTCGTCACTGCCCCTTAAGTACTGAACTTGTACAGTCGGCCGTTGATGATTATTACGACGCAGTTGAAAATAAAGACAACATCAAGCCGTTGGGGAGGGACTATTCCAAGTTTATGGTCGATAAGAAGGGCACGCTGCGATTGAAGGCTTACCCATGGGCTGATATCATAAAAAAAGACGGGAAACCATATGCTTTGTCAACACTCACAAGTCGCCCTGGTGGGAGTCAACTGCTCCGTGGGGAACTAGGCTTCATAGATTACGGTGGCGCGCGACCTAAACTTCCCCCGAAGGTCGTCCAAGATCTGCAAGTAGCCAGGGCCAATACTGGGGATGCTAAAGAAACGTCGGACAGTATCGAGAAAATATTGACTACGTACCATGACAAACCCTTGCCGGGTCTCGAATTTCCTCTGAGAGAACTGCGAGGCTTAGACGAAGCCTTGAAACATGTACGTGGAGAACTCGTTAACAACATGGGTAAACTGAACGAAGTCGATGAGCGCATCGCTCGCGAGAAAATAAAACTCACCGAAACTGAAGACGATGATATGAAACGTCGTATCGAGGAGAGAATAAAAAACTTGGAAGACGAGAGACGGACTCGGTTGGAATCCGCTTCCTCGAACCGGGAAGCCCTCCGATCTCAGATCAGTCGTGTGCGGGAAACCATCGATCGAGTCCTAAATGAAGACACCACGCTAGCTGACAGGATCCGAATCCTGTTCCGTGAACAAGGCATCACCATCGCCAGCATTCTGACTGCACTGGGCTTCATCATATCAACCCTGGTGGTGTCACTGACAGGGGGTACACCCACGCATGCACCAAGTGGCGTGGCACACCACCAAGTGGTAACTGGATAAAAAAACTAGGGGAGGCCCTGGCTAAACTGGCTGGTAAGGCCGCCGAAGCCCTGCCTGGCATCCTGGGTAGCATCGTCTCGTGGTTGCTGAGCGCTCTGGCTAAAACTGCCACGTGGCTTAGTCAAAACCTGTGGGCAGCCATCGTCGCCGTAGCTGGTCTGGTGTACGTAGCGGCTAAGGAATTTTTAACCAAATGAGCCCCAAAGCTACCCCACCAACCACCATGGCTGTTTTACGATCGATGTGCTGCTGATTGGAGGCTGCAGGCTGGGGCTGTAGGTGTGTGTGTTGAACCCTAGGCTCCGGGGGTGGCGCCACTATACCCGTTTCACCGGTCGTGGGTGGTGGGACGTGGGGGACGTTGACATCGAGGTTGACGCCCAACTTTTGACCCGCCGTGGCTATAACTATTTCGTTGTTGTAGCCCACCACTTTTTTTACTCTCAGTTGCATATCGCTAGGAGCCATGTACAGTCCCACGTCGAACACGTAGTCGACTTTCGACCTGGCGTATTCCAACACGTCTTGGTAGCGTTTGATGGCACTCGGGAGATCAACTGGAGCATTGATAGCATCCTCAACGTTGACAACGAACTGTTTCTGAGCGTCGTAAGCAGTCCCCTTACCTAGGATATTGAACGCGTTTGCGTCTGCGCACCCAACAGCGCCCACACGTACGTTCGAATCGAGTCATTCAAGCGTTCGGTGCCGCACGAGTATACCCTTTCGATTCCAACATGAATTTTTCCAATCACCCCTGCTCGAACCTCCAAACTCGGTAATCCTTGCTGTCGTCGAATGCCATGTAACGGTCATCCCACTCGTTGGTTGTGATATGATGATATGACTTGTATCCCCAATCTTGCAACTCTCGCTGGCTTCCACGAGAGGCATGTTGTGAACGATAGGAATACCCAATCCGTGGTTCGGTCCCGCAAACGCCAATCCGTTTTAGTGTCGATTCGAATTCGTTGCAAATACGTTCGTGAGGCCCGTCTATCGTATTGGTTGTTTACTGCATTCCACGCTTTTTTCCTGTGAGAGTGGAGCGCTGATCTCTTTGAGGATACGCCTGACCTGGTAGTACACGTGAAACGTGAACACAGACTGACTCAGCGGTCCACGCCGAAAGTGTCGGATACACCACACCCCGTTGTAGTAGCACCACACGGCGGAAGTTGAGTTGATTCTGCCAGAACTGCATCGGATTGTTCAACCAAGCGTGCACTGTCTTAACGTTAGTCACCGAAAACTTATACTTATCGAATACATCTATGAACTGGGCGTCGAAATACAATCCATCAGCGACCACGATCTTCATGTTTTAAAACTATTATATAATGAGTTTATATAACATGTACATAACACTCCCAGGAATAACGAGCGGCGAGGCCGTTCAGCTGACGCACGCGATCGATAACACGTCGGGTCAACTCGAAGTAGCACTGTGCGATATAACCTACCTACCACGATGGACTAACATCAACGCTAGCAACAATAAACTGTTCGTAGGTGGCGCTAGCAACAAGATAATTGATGGTTACTACAGCGCAGGTTCTCTCTAAGCGATGAGGTCTTCAAACCATTGGGAGCCGAACTCAAGATGAACGACTCAAACGGTACAGTGGTGTTAATCAACAACGGAAGAAACTCCTTGAGGCTCGGTCGACCACTGGCGAGGACACTCGGTATACAGCCTGACGAGATAAAACCAACGACTACCGCCACAGGCACGAAGTTACCCGACCTAGTACCGCATCGAGAGCTGTGCATTCATCTCAGCCAGGTTAGCACAACGGACAACATTCAAGGGGTCACCCTTCCACTATACTGAGAGCCGTGACCGGTGAAAACGGAGAAATACAACGACGGCAGAACCGAGTCATTTTCACCGCGGCAGTATAAGAGGTTAACCCAGGGCAACATCCCTGAGCTGATAATATCGGTGTTAGATATAAATCATAATCTCGTGAATATAGGATACCTCAGCGTAACGCTGCACATAAAATGACCAGCGCACAAGGTCCCGGAATGAAGTTGAAAAATGCATCAATGTGGGGATCTCCGATCTCGGGACACACGCGGATTCGACGACCCCGGAGTAGATGGTAAAGTGTACGCCTTGCAACTTAAAAACAGCATTTACAAACGCGTTGAAGTCCCCTCCGGTGGTACTAGCAACCTAAGTGATATAGTAGATACCTCAAGAGCGGCAGTCAACACTAAGTACACCCTTGTCAACACCGGTGATAACTGGATGATATACCCATCGTTCGGGGGCAAACTGTTCGACTTAACCGATGTTGAGAGCACTACCGTCGCCCGAAACAAACCATATACGCTCGTTTTCACCGATGATGACAAGTGGGTGTTATTACCGGGTAAAGTCGACTGGTTTCTCAATATTAGGCTCGGCTCCCCCTACGTGTTCACGGATAACAAAGACAACCACCTAAACAAAGTCGTGAACAACGGAACCCTGCTCGTGGCTTACATCCCGACTCAGAGACGTAGCGTAGTCATCAGCCCACTCGCCAGTATGGCAGCCCACATGCTATCGAGTAAAGCGGGGATGCAAAACGTGGTATTGCAGTTGGTGTCTGAATTCGAAGGCGTGGTCAGGATCCTGGAGAGTCTACCGGCGAACTCAACACTGATCATCCAAGTCTACCTAGGGAACCATCGCGGATGATGTAGAGATCGTGAAGGGGTCAAACTCCGGTGGGGGAAACAACAACAGTATCACGTTTGCAACGTTTACGTGCGGGTGGGTGTCGACTCCAAAACCAGTCTGCAGGGTGTCACCGTGGTCGTGGAAGACACTATATCACTAACCAAGATCTTCCTACCCGACAACATACACTTCATGGGGGTGAAGTGCACCCCTGAACTATTATCAGAAAACCAGTTGGAAATTATCTCGTAATAGTATTATAGCAATGTCTTGGCTTCACCCCAACACTACGATTAACGACTTAGGGGACACGGAGGGATTCGATCAGCCTGGTGAGGAAGACACCTTATACATCCTGCACTTGAAAGACAACGTGTATAGGCGGGTGTCGTTATCAGATTTTAAAGAGCCTGAATGGTTAGTCAACTTAACCCTCACCTCACCTTATATCTCCTTGAAAAAAAATAATACTATCTCCGAGATTAGGAACAACGGTATGATTATAGGATCGTTCGTTCCGGAATCTAGTGTACAAGTCGTACCAATACCAGACCACTCGGGCAACATGTTAGCTTCCAGTGGGACGGTGAAGACAGAGATCAAATTACTCGATTACCAAGAGGTCTTTAGAAATGTCGCGGAAAACTTCACATTCCTCATAGACGTCTATCTCGGAGATATAAGTTTGACTGAAAGGTATATTAAAATTATAGATGATATGCTGATAGGTTGGGAAGCTAGGTGTAATAACCAACGTTGTTGTATTATTAAGGTATCGGGAAACGACCCTGTACCAACCCTTGATGGAGTTCGTCTCCTTAATGGGAGTAGAGCTGAGACCCCGCTTTTTTACACGCACGTTAATCTAAGTATTGTCGGCTTTAAGTACATTAATCAAAGGTTAAATGAAACCCAATTAAAATATATTATGGGATTGAACTATATCCCTGAACACTAGTTGGAAATTATATCGTAATAGTATTATAGCAATGACCAGTCATCGACCCAACACTACGCTTAACGATCTAGGGGACACGGATGGGTTCGATCAGCCTGGTGAGGAAGACACCTTATACATCCTGCACTTCAAAGACAACGTGTATAGACGGGTGTCGTTATCGGATTTTAAAGAGCCTAAATGGATAGTCAACTTAACCCTCACCTCACCTTATATCTCTTTTCGTAGTGGTGGGTCTATCACTAGGGATATCACCGAAATTAAGAACAGTGGTATATTGCTCGGGGGGTTTCAACCTCAGGGTTCTCAACCTATAAGAGTTTCCCGAATCCCAGGCCATATGGAATACATGTTAGATACACCCGGGATTGGAGCAGAGTTAACACCCACTGACCCACTATCTAATATATCTATACGTCCAGGCTCCACATTAATCATAAAACTATTTTTAAAAGACGACGATGTGTCTCCAATATGGGGTATTTTACGTGGGGTTATAATAGACTTATCTATTGGTTCATTTAATGGCCACCATTGTAGTATCGTCATCGCACGTATGGGACTCGGTCCACGGAGGGTTGCTGCCCCTTAATAAACCCCTCTATACTTCGTATAGAACAAAAGTTACCTATTGAATTTCCCTATATTACCCTAACCAAGAACATAGGCCTTATAAACCTCAGGTACGTTGACCAACTATTAACTGATGCCCAATTAAAATATCTTTTGTAATATATATTATAGGATGGGACTGTACCCAGGCATAGATGAAGTAGCGAAGACCCTGGAAACCGTAGACGGGTTCCGCTTGAGGCAATTATGTGATGTAAGACGCCAACTAGAACAAGACCGCGACAAGCGTAAAGCATTATATAAGAAATACCATAGAGTTTTCAATGCCGTGGACGGGGCTGACACTGCCCTTATGACAACCAGCATGGGTCTAGGGGTGACAGGTGTTGGGTTATTAACCACCATCGTGGCTGTACCTATAGTGATGGGACTCGAAATAACGGCTGGAGTGACAGGAGTGTTAGGGTTGATACTTAAATACACATCACGCAGACTGCATCGTAAGGCATTAAAACACGACGAGATCAGGGTTCTGGCTGAAGCAAAGCTAAACACGGTGAGTGAGCGTATTTCGACGGCACTCACTGACAACAAAATCTCAGAGGAGGAGTTTCGTTTGATCCTATCCGAACTCACAAAATATAACAAAATGAAACAAGAGATTCGATCCAAGTCTCGTAAGTCTGCTGCTATCAGTGAGGACGAGAAAAAAAAGTACATAGAACAAGGGGTGAAAAAGGCCCAGCAAGCTTTTATTACAAACACCAAAGAGATCCTAGGCGATTCACGTTAAACTGTTTCATCGATGTCAACGTGACATAGCGCCACGTGGAGCTATACAACATATATAAAATGAAAATGAAATCAGACGAACCTACCTTGTACTACTTGAGGGATGGGCCAGGCAGACAGGAATTATTGATTCCAGACAGTCACGTGATGCGTGGGTGCGCATGATCTACCCGTTAAACTGACCTACTTCAGCTAAGTCCGCGGTAGCTCAGTCGGTTAAGTGGTGCGGCCCATTATGTATAGTCTGCGCAAGCTGTGTATGTGGGTTCGTATCCCGCCGTTGTCTCTGCAACTTTGTGTGATGTGAGAGAAAGGCAGCCGGCACAATTCCCAAGGGAGGAAGCGCAATACATTTCTATTTCTCCCTTTGGGAATTGTGGCTGCCGGGGACATTTTGCTTGAAATTTTTATAGATTGGGAAAGCAGTAGGGGTAATGGTAGCAAGAGCTAAGGGTCCGACCAAAGTCTTTATTTTATGAAATAAAGCTTTGTAGTAGATGGTAATCGGAAGGGTCCGACCAAAGTCTTTATTTTATGAAATAAAGCTTTGTAGTAGATGGTAATGGGAAGGGTCCGACTAAGGCTTCATCTATTAAATGAAGCTTTAGATTACCCTGATCCAAAACCCCCATCCTGTCTACTACTCCCGCCCTGACCTCTGCCCTCATCTCTGTAAGCGTGGAGCTCGCTCAGATGATCATGTGACTACCTGAGCCTGTCATTCTCTTTCTTGTCGCTGCGTCGTGTGGACGTGTGCTTGTCTATAGAAAGTTTGTTTGCGGTGTTTCTTCAACTATGGGAAAGTCTAATCGCAGTAGTTCTAAGAAACGAAAGCATTGTGATAAATGCAACAGTAATTTTTCAGCGGCTGATCCACATGCCTTGTGTGTAGACTGTTTAAGGCAAATGTGAATGTTCGCGTCGTTGTACTTTTTGTAAGGATCTCAACGATGGTGATTTCTCGGCATATCGCCGGTGGCTGGTAGACGATTATCAGATAGAGATCGCCGTCAACTATCTGATTTCCTAGGAGAGGCGCCTGATTCCTACCTCAGTGAGAACTTAAGACAACTGTTCCGACCGCCGCGGCTTTTAACCCCATCACTTTGAAGACTCGTCTCCACCTAGGGTTGTTGTGTTGTTCACGTCCCCTCTTCACAACCTCGTCTGTCTATGGTGGTTGTTACTACGCCTGTTTCTCATGCGGTTCCGCGAATGTCATGTGTCTGCTTATAGACCACCACATTATTCTAGTGCGCCCACTTGCCTCACAAGCGTCGTTGCCTTTGGGCCAGATATCTGTGACAGCGCCGCTTGTTGCCGATTACGTGATGTCTTTCAGAGCGCCGCTTGTGTCCAATTCGGCGCTTACTACTGGTACTCTGGGTTTGGCACTTTCTCCCGGTGTTCCTGGATCGGCGCTTCCTCCTGGTGCTCCCGGATCGGCGCTTCCTCCCAGTGTTTCCGGTTCGGCGATTACTTCAGGGGGTTTTGATTCAGCACTTCCTTATGCAGGCTGGGGGTCGTCGCTTCCTCAGGGTGCTCCCGGTGCGATGCATACTCACAGTATTTCCGGTTCGGCGCTTGCTCCCAGGGATCCTGGTTTGGCGCTTACTCATACTGTTCCCGGTTCAGCGCTTCCTCACGGGGTTCGTGTTGCCCCGCTTACATATACTGGTCCGAGTTCGGTGCTGACCTCTCATGTATCTGGTTTGGTGCTTGGTCCATCTACGTCAACTTTTGCTGTCAGTAGCCGGGACCTTTCGACTTCGTCGTTGGTGCATGGGAGTGTGTCTCAACCAGCTGGTGGTCCGGTTCCTCGGCGGGAGGTACCTCGTCATCCCTTAGTGCCGGCTTCTGTTTCATCGGCTGCTCCTATATCGAGACTGGTGGCCACATTCCATTTTGCCGTTTCCTGAATCCGGGATCTGAGGCTTCGCGCTCAACCTTTGGACTTTGATGCTATGGTGCTAGCGGTAGCGTCAGCGTTACGACAGCAGGTGCCAGCTTCTGCTCATCAGTCATCCGGTCCTTCGACTCTATCCAGCTCCTCCTTTAGAGGAGGTTCATCGTTAGACAACGCCGCCTCCTTCGCCAGATGGCAACGGCGATATCCGGGATGGTAGCCGCCGATGCTGTAGACACACCTCAACTGCTTGTCTGGATTGCTGATAGTCTGCGATTACAGTGTAGTAACTCATCGGTGGATTTATTATCCAGTTTTGACATGAAGCCAGGTGATTTTGGGTCTATCATGTTCCCGCCTCGACCGACCGTATTACTCAATTGGCAGCGCCGTTGGATGAGGCCTTCGGTAACCTTCAGGAAGGTGAAGGATGGGCTCATGCTCCCCGCCAACTTAGCTGCCCCCTCATGTTCATGGTTTCTCTACGCTTATCGTCTCCCCTCCGGTGGATGATGATGTTTCATTGCTTGGGACTAAACAGAAAGCCTTCTCGCCATTCCTGGTTGAGGATCGTGAGCTGTTACATTTGGATGGTGTCATACGGAAGATTATGGCTCCACTCAACATGGTGTTGATGACTACCGAAGTAGTGGCTATGTCGGGCTAAGGCGACGCCCCATCAACAAGTGGTTATATTCGGCCAGCTATGGTCTTATTGCAAGAGCAATTCCAGACTGCTCAGGAGAAGATTCAGGGTGGAGAAGCAGACAAGTCTGCAAGGAGAACGAACATCGTCTACACCTCATTGGGATGAAGGACGCAACCTGCGTGAAGAAAACGTTCGTGAAGGGAACGCCATGAAGACAGCAACTCGTGACAGATTCTCGCCTAAGGCATTCCGTAGAAGAACCACTGGTGAAGACACCCATGGAAACGATAACCGAGACAGCACTTCCGCGAAGCCGCATTCCCGTTAGCAAGCAACAATCTATGAAGAGACTCCTGCAATAGAAGACGAGGAGCATTCGCGAAGGCATCATCCTCGACTCAGACAATCACCAGAGGTCTACGCGAACACCACGCAGAAGAGATTATACACCTTCACGAAGGCATACATCTCATAGGAGACAGGTCACCGCCACACAGATCGGAAGGTTCTTCATGGTCGTCGCCACGCAGATACAGAGATCACCTTAGTACATCTCCAATAAGGCACCCGCGAGTGCCTTCAGGCAGGCTTACACATAGATCTCCGCACCCAGAGATCATGACCAACGGCAACGACCTTCAGAACGAGACACATCGAAACCGGAAGATGATGGAGGAGCCATTTTTTCCGACACAGAGATCAAATCCTGATGGCTAATGGTCTGGAGCTTGTATCACCATCTAAAGAGA
The DNA here is from genome assembly GCF_003918875.1 of Haliotis rubra. Taxonomy (NCBI): domain Eukaryota; kingdom Metazoa; phylum Mollusca; class Gastropoda; order Lepetellida; family Haliotidae; genus Haliotis; species Haliotis rubra. The sequence goes on from NW_025767318.1 coordinate 665,633, forward strand.
ATAATGAAGCATACACGTACATGATGTCCAACAAGGATTTTGACACGCCTAACGCTGCCACCCATAGAACCGGTATTGACGTCCCAGACAACCTTCACAGCTCAGCCCTTTTAAGAAGGCAACGAAGTATCAAAGTCAAAGCATTCCACCGTTTAATGCCAAGAGATTTTCACTCACATCACATGGAACCGTTCATGAAGGCCCCAGAAGTAGATAAAACTATAACTCATCAATGATGCTCGCATCAGGATTTTATAAAGTGGAGGACAAGTTGGTCCACTAGACGTGACCCTTCTTTGGTTTAGCCAGATCAAGAGCCATCAACAAAACCCCTAATTGCGAAGTTTGCAAACTCAACATCTGAAGAAGATCGGATGATCTACTCAGCCTTACTGACCCAAAGGAAGACCATCAGTTCATGTCAGAACATCTGGCATCGACATCGGCGGGATTAACACTGCTACGAAGGGCAAGGCCTACTATCATCTTGTAAATGGAGGAGAAGTTCACCAAACCGCTATTCAGAGCTCCATGGGCAGCAACAAATATCTTTGCAGGAAATTGAGGACGTGGCTAAAGAAGTTGCTTGAAGGAGTCCAGAGAAGTGATGATGATCAAGTCCATCGATACACTGGCCAGCGTTATCAGACAGACATCACAGCGGCTACTCTGGCAAATCTAAATTTGCAGGAATTCAGAGAGCTAGAGACAAGAAATATGGCACTTCCAAGGGATAAAGGATTCTTTTCAGCCCCCCACCGAGCTCCCAGAGGCAACCCCGAAGAGGCAGAGGATTCAGAGGTGCCAGGAACTTTAGACGTTGATGGACAGGGTCGGAACGACTGGAGTCTTCCACCCCCAGCCGTTCCCAGCGGGCCAACTCGTAGCACCAGTGGGTGGACGCCTATACAACTTTACTGGAAGAATTGGGGAATTCTAGAAGACGATTATGTATCCCAGATACTACACAGAGGTTGCAAAGATAGAACTGCAAGCGGTTCACTTTAACAAACCTCCTCAGATGTACAACTATGCCTACCGATCAGAAGGGAGAAACCACTCGATGCCATTACAACTCTACTTGGGACAAGAAGGCAGTCGAAGAAATAAAAATCGTCACACCAGGTTTCTACTCCCCAATTTTCTAGTTCCAAAGAAAAATTCCAAGGAAAAGTTCCGACTGATTTACAACATGAAAGAATTCAACCAGGATTATCTAAGAAAGTCGTGCAGATTCAAAATGGTACATCTTCCACAACTCAGACCACAGACATCCGTCCGCTGGATTATCTAGCTAGCATAGATCTACAGGATGCGCATCTTCACATCCCAATACATCAGGACTCAAGGAAATATCACGATTCCTATTCAACGGACGTCTCTACCAGTGGAAGGTACTACCGTTTTGGAATATCGTCGGCCCTGGTTGTTTATACTTGAGTGACAAAGCCCATCATCAGTTACCCACATCATCAAGGTCTACACAGTGCGTTTACCTAGACGATGGGATTCAAGCTCATCAAGATCCCAATCTACTTTGTGACTGCAACATGACATTTACAATCAAACTACTCACCTAACTAAGATGGTTAGTAAAATCATCTCAAATCGGAATTGGAGCACACAGGATCTCACAGTTCCTAGGAATACCTAATCGTCTCTTCAACGAATCGACTACTTCAGTCCCGGAGGACCGTTGGATCAAGATGCAACAGATGATATCATCACAAACACTGTTTCCGTTACCACTCTGAGAGTGGTAGAGTCTACCTCGGTCTCGCTCACGTCAGCATGAAGACATGACACGCAGAGGCAGATTACTTTGCCACCACTGCAAGTGTTTGTAAACAATCATCTAGACAGTCTGGATCCATTCGTCCTACCGAATGAACTGAAACCATACCTATTATGGTGGACACGGAAGTCGAATGGGTCTGGCAAGAGGAACCTACTTAGCAGAGCCGGAATCCAACATTCTTCTCTCTGCGAGATGCGTCCCTCAGCGATGGGGAGCTCACTTAAACAACAAATGTGGCATTGGGGAAGTGGTCGAATCAGGAGCAAAAGCTACACATCAACATGCTAGAGTTGAGAAAGCAAAGTTATAAACGCCTTACTCCAATTGGTCCAGCATACTAAGGAATGCTCAACTGATGATCCATATGGACAACTCCACAGTGGCGTTCTACATCAACAAACAAGGTCAACAAGGTCAAGAAGCATGTTGGACCTCAGTTTTCAACTATTCAGCATAGTAGACAACCTGAACATCAAGATGAAAGCGTCACACATTCCCAGAGCCAGAAATGTGATAGCAGACGCCCTATCCCGTTCAATGAATCTGCCTCCGACGGAATGGATGTTACATCCAGAGGCATTCAGGGACATCATTCGACAGTGGGATCCCTACTGGTAGATTTGTTCGCAAACCAAATTCAACAAACAACTACCAACATTCGTCTCTCCGGTTCCAGATCCTCAAGCTATGGGCAACAGACGCCTTGAGCATATCGTGGAAGGACTAAACGCGTACGCGTTGCCTTCTCCACTAGCATTACAATACCGAAGGTATTACAGAAAATCAAAATGACGAACAAGTTACAACTGATTTTGCCAAAAACTTTATTGGCCAGTGAGAGAGTGGTTCCCCAACCTCACAAGAAATAGGAAATCTAATCCTACAACTTCCAAAGTGGCCAAATCTACTGATTCATCCACACACCAAGCAAGCGCACAGAAACCCAACTATGTTTCAACTACATGCATGGAGCGTATCACGACTTGCTTGAAGAATAGAGATATTCTCACCATAAGCTGCCAAAGCAGTTACTTTAGCCTTACGTAGATCAACCCGTACCTTTTATGATGACAAGTTGGCAAAGTTTTGAGAAATACGCACGGAATAAAGGCTTCACTGTACGGTAGCAACACATCCTCAAGTGGCAGAATATCTTTGTCATCTCAGACAGACAAAACGATTGAAGGGATATACACTCTTATACATACCTAGCAGCCTTGAGCCCAGCGGATCACGATGAAAACGGGTATGTAACTGACCAAAGTACCAGAGATACTGGCAATTACTATGCTCATTCTAAGCTGGAAGACCAACAAAGGAAATTCCAGGCACCCACTTCAGATCCTTCAATGTGGTTTCACAGCATCTTACCAGTGAAGATTACGAACCACTAGAAAGGACACATCATATGAGAAATTAACTCATAAAAGACCTGTTCCTCGTAGCCCTAGCTACAGCGGCAAGGATGTCAGAAATTCATGCTCTAGACTTCGAAAGAACAAGATTTGACACGCATCGTGACACAGTGCATCTTGGACTAAGAGCCGGATTTTATAGCAAAGAATCAACTGCCCGGGTCAACCAGACAGACAATTCCATATCCCAGCACTTTCGTCGATATAGGACCACAGGATACGCAAGATCGATCCTTATGTCCAGTCAGAGCATTGAAAAATATATCTACAGAGATCTAAATTGAGGAGACGAAAATTCAAGTGCCTTTTCATCCTTTATCAACGGAGACACCTACAGAAGTCTCACGTACAACTATATCAATATGATGAGAGCCGTCATATTGCAAGCTTCAGCAATAGCAGCAGGACTTGATCCTCCACGAGCCTCCAATCTCATGAAGTCAGAGCACTGCATCCACACTAGCTCTGCATGGAAACTGCTCCACCTCAACAATACTGGAGGAAGCTGCGCTTGAGATCGGAGACGGTATTAAGCTAACCACTACCTCAGAGACATGGCTACAGAGGATGTCTCTGGCATCCACCAGTTTGGGGCCTCTTTGTTGTAGCACACAACAATTGATTTGCAATTTCAAAGACGCTGAGATAATCTCATCCCTTGTCATCGTGACTTAAAACAACACCAACAGAGTAAGGTT